>NW_026682920.1:300000-479995 GCF_027887145.1 Ammospiza caudacuta
AAAAGTGACGCAACTTGGCTGCCACCACTGATATTTCCATGAGACCATCCCGAACCATAGGCTGATTTTCCTTCCTAGGGTTAAGGTTTGAGTTACGCCTAGGGTAAGGGTTCTATTAACCAGAAAGCCCTGAGTTCCAAGAACACAGCAGCTGCGAAGGACTAGCCAAGAAGAGCGCAAAAGTACCACAACATGCCTGCCTCCACAGCTTTTTCCTTGGGGACATGCCTAATTCCTGGCTGATTTGCCTTTCTCGTCTTAGGGTTGGGGTTCGGCCTAGGGCTAGGATTTTTAAAAGCAGGAAGCCCTGAGTTCCAGGCACACTGGAGCTGTGAAAGGCATCCAAAAGGGAGTGCAAAAGTGCCACAACATGTCTGTTTCACGGCTTTTTCCTTGGCAAGAAGCCTAACATCAGGCTGATTTACTTTCCCAGGGTTACTGTTAGGCTTAGGCCTAGGGCTAGGATTTTTGAAACTAGGAAGCCCTTAGCTCCAGGCACACTGCAGCTGTTCAAGGCATCCCAAGGGGAGTACAAAAGTGCAACAACATGGCAGCTTTCACAGCTTTTTCCTTGGCACCATCCCTATACCTAGGCTGATTTATCTGCCTAGGGTTAGGGTTAGGGTTCAGCCTAGGGCTTGAATTTTTTTTACCAGGAAGCCCTGAGTTCCAGGCTTACTTCATCTGCCAAAGGCATCCCAAAGGGAGTGCAGAAGTGCCACAACATGGCTGCTTTCACGGCTTTTCCCTTAGGAAGAACCCTAATACCCGGCTGATTTACCTTCCTAGGGTTACTGTTAGGCTTAGGCCTAGGACTTTTAAAACCAGGAAGCCCTGGGCTCCAGGCACACTGCAGCTGCGAAAGGCATCCCAAGGGGAGCGCAAAAGTGACGCAACTTGGCTGCCACCACTGATATTTCCATGAGACCATCCCGAACCATAGGCTGATTTTCCTTCCTAGGGTTAAGGTTTGAGTTACGCCTAGGGTAAGGGTTCTATTAACCAGAAAGCCCTGAGTTCCAAGAACACAGCAGCTGCGAAGGACTAGCCAAGAAGAGCGCAAAAGTACCACAACATGCCTGCCTCCACAGCTTTTTCCTTGGGGACATGCCTAATTCCTGGCTGATTTGCCTTTCTCGTCTTAGGGTTGGGGTTCGGCCTAGGGCTAGGATTTTTAAAATCAGGAAGCCCTGAGTTCCAGGCACACTGCAGCTGTGAAAGGCATCCCAAAGGGAGTGCAAAAGTGCCACAACATGGCTGCTTTCACGGCTTTTTCCTTGGCAAGAAACCTAACATCAGGCTGATTTACTTTCCCAGGGTTACTGTTAGGCTTAGGCCTAGGGCTAGGATTTTTGAAACTAGGAAGCCCTGGGCTCCAGGCACACTGCAGCTGTTCAAGGCATCCCAAGGGGAGTACAAAAGTGCAACAACATGGCAGCTTTCACAGCTTTTTCCTTGGCACCATCCCTATACCTAGGCTGATTTATCTGCCTAGGGTTAGGGTTAGGGTTCAGCCTAGGGCTTGGATTTCTTTAACCAGGAAGCCCTGAGTTCCAGGCTTACTTCATCTGCCAAAGGCATCCCAAAGGGAGTGCAGAAGTGCCACAACATGGCTGCTTTCACGGCTTTTCCCTTAGGAAGAACCCTAATACCCGGCTGATTTACCTTCCTAGGGTTACTGTTAGGCTTAGGCCTAGGACTTTTAAAACCAGGAAGCCCTGGGCTCCAGGCACACTGCAGCTGCAAAAGGCATCCCAAGGGGAGCGCAAAAGTGACGCAACTTGGCTGCCACCACTGATATTTCCATGAGACCATCCCGAACCATAGGCTGATTTTCCTTCCTAGGGTTAAGGTTTGAGTTACGCCTAGGGTAAGGGTTCTATTAACCAGAAAGCCCTGAGTTCCAAGAACACAGCAGCTGCCAAGGACTAGCCAAGAAGAGCGCAAAAGTACCACAACATGCCTGCCTCCACAGCTTTTTCCTTGGGGACATGCCTAATTCCTGGCTGATTTGCCTTTCTCGTCATAGGGTTGGGGTTCGGCCTAGGGCTAGGATTTTTAAAATCAGGAAGCCCTGAGTTCCAGGCACACTGGAGCTGTGAAAGGCATCCAAAAGGGAGTGCAAAAGTGCCACAACATGGCTGCTTTCACGGCTTTTTCCTTGGCAAGACGCCTAACACCAGGCTGATTTACCTTCCCAGGGTTACTGTTAGGCTTAGGCCTAGGGCTAGGATTTTTAAAACTAGGAAGCCCTTAGCTCCAGGCACACTGCAGCTGTTCAAGGCATCCCAAGGGGAGTACAAAAGTGCAACAACATGGCAGCTTTCACAGCTTTTTCCTTGGCACCATCCCTATACCTAGGCTGATTTATCTGCCTAGGGTTAGGGTTAGGGTTCAGCCTAGGGCTTGAATTTCTTTAACCAGGAAGCCCTGAGTTCCAGGCTTACTTCATCTGCCAAAGGCATCCCAAAGGGAGTGCAGAAGTGCCACAACATGGCTGCTTTCACGGCTTTTCCCTTAGGAAGAACCCTAATACCCGGCTGATTTACCTTCCTAGGGTTACTGTTAGGCTTAGGCCTAGGGCTAGGATTTTTGAAACTAGGAAGCCCTTAGCTCCAGGCACACTGCAGCTGTTCAAGGCATCCCAAGGGGAGTACAAAAGTGCAACAACATGGCAGCTTTCACAGCTTTTTCCTTGGCACCATCCCTATACCTAGGCTGATTTATCTGCCTAGGGTTAGGGTTAGGGTTCAGCCTAGGGCTTGGATTTTTTTAACCAGGAAGCCCTGAGTTCCAGGCTTACTTCATCTGCCAAAGGCATCCCAAAGGGAGTGCAAAAGTGCCACAACATGGCTGCTTTCACGGCTTTTTCCTTGGCAAGAAGCCTAACATCAGGCTGATTTACCTTCCCAGGGTTACTGTTAGGCTTAGGCCTAGGGCTAGGATTTTTGAAACTAGGAAGCCCTTAGCTCCAGGCACACTGCAGCTGTTCAAGGCATCCCAAGGGGACTACAAAAGTGCAACAACATGGCTGCTTTCACGGCTTTTCCCTTAGGAAGAACCCTAATACCCGGCTGATTTACCTTCCTAGGGTTACTGTTAGGCTTAGGCCTAGGACTTTTAAAACCAGGAAGCCCTGGGCTGCAGGCACACTGCAGCTGCGAAAGGCATCCCAAGGGGAGCGCAAAAGTGACGCAACTTGGCTGCCACCACTGATATTTCCATGAGACCATCCCGAACCATAGGTTGATTTTCCTTCCTAGGGTTAAGGTTTGAGTTACGCCTAGGGTAAGGGTTCTATTAACCAGAAAGCCCTGAGTTCCAAGAACACAGCAGCTGCGAAGGACTAGCCAAGAAGAGCGCAAAAGTACCACAACATGCCTGCCTCCACAGCTTTTTCCTTGGGGACATGCCTAATTCCTGGCTGATTTGCCTTTCTCGTCTTAGGGTTGGGGTTCGGCCTAGGGCTAGGATTTTTAAAATCAGGAAGCCCTGAGTTCCAGGCACACTGGAGCTGTGAAAGGCATCCAAAAGGGAGTGCAAAAGTGCCACAACATGGCTGCTTTCACGGCTTTTTCCTTGGCAAGAAGCCTAACACCAGGCTGATTTACCTTCCCAGGGTTACTGTTAGGCTTAGGCCTAGGGCTAGGATTTTTAAAACTAGGAAGCCCTGGGCTCCAGGCACACTGCAGCTGTTCAAGGCATCCCAAGGGGAGTACAAAAGTGCAACAACATGGCAGCTTTCACAGCTTTTTCCTTGGCACCATCCCTATACCTAGGCTGATTTATCTGCCTAGGGTTAGGGTTAGGGTTCAGCCTAGGGCTTGAATTTTTTTTAACCAGGAAGCCCTGAGTTCCAGGCTTACTTCATCTGCCAAAGGCATCCCAAAGGGAGTGCAGAAGTGCCACAACATGGCTGCTTTCACGGCTTTTCCCTTAGGAAGAACCCTAATACCCGGCTGATTTACCTTCCTAGGGTTACTGTTAGGCTTAGGCCTAGGACTTGTAAAACCAGGAAGCCCTGGGCTCCAGGCACACTGCAGCTGCAAAAGGCATCCCAAGGGGAGCGCAAAAGTGACGCAACTTGGCTGCCACCACTGATATTTCCATGAGACCATCCCGAACCATAGGATGATTTTCCTTCCTAGGGTTAAGGTTTGAGTTACGCCTAGGGTAAGGGTTCTATTAACCAGAAAGCCCTGAGTTCCAAGAACACAGCAGCTGCGAAGGACTAGCCAAGAAGAGCGCAAAAGTACCACAACATGCCTGCCTCCACAGCTTTTTCCTTGGGGACATGCCTAATTCCTGGCTGATTTGCCTTTCTCGTCTTAGGGTTGGGGTTCGGCCTAGGGCTAGGATTTTTAAAATCAGGAAGCCCTGAGTTCCAGGCACACTGGAGCTGTGAAAGGCATCCAAAAGGGAGTGCAAAAGTGCCACAACATGGCTGCTTTCACGGCTTTTTCCTTGGCAAGAAGCCTAACATCAGGCTGATTTACTTTCCCAGGGTTACTGTTAGGCTTAGGCCTAGGGCTAGGATTTTTGAAACTAGGAAGCCCTTAGCTCCAGGCACACTGCAGCTGTTCAAGGCATCCCAAGGGGAGTACAAAAGTGCAACAACATGGCAGCTTTCACAGCTTTTTCCTTGGCACCATCCCTATACCTAGGCTGATTTATCTGCCTAGGGTTAGGGTTAGGGTTCAGCCTAGGGCTTGGATTTCTTTAACCAGGAAGCCCTGAGTTCCAGGCTTACTTCATCTGCCAAAGGCATCCCAAAGGGAGTGCAGAAGTGCCACAACATGGCTGCTTTCACGGCTTTTTCCTTGGCAAGAAGCCTAACATCAGGCTGATTTACTTTCCCAGGGTTACTGTTAGGCTTAGGCCTAGGGCTAGGATTTTTGAAACTAGGAAGCCCTTAGCTCCAGGCACACTGCAGCTGTTCAAGGCATCCCAAGGGGAGTACAAAAGTGCAACAACATGGCAGCTTTCACAGCTTTTTCCTTGGCACCATCCCTATACCTGGGCTGATTTATCTGCCTAGGGTTAGGGTTAGGGTTCAGCCTAGGGCTTGAATTTTTTTTACCAGGAAGCCCTGAGTTCCAGGCTTACTTCATCTGCCAAAGGCATCCCAAAGGGAGTGCAGAAGTGCCACAACATGGCTGCTTTCACGGCTTTTCCCTTAGGAAGAACCCTAATACCCGGCTGATTTACCTTCCTAGGGTTACTGTTAGGCTTAGGCCTAGGACTTTTAAAACCAGGAAGCCCTGGGCCCCAGGCACACTGCAGCTGCGAAAGGCATCCCAAGGGGAGCGCAAAAGTGACGCAACTTGGCTGCCACCACTGATATTTCCATGAGACCATCCCGAACCATAAGTTGATTTTCCTTCCTAGGGTTAAGGTTTGAGTTACGCCTAGGGTAAGGGTTCTATTAACCAGAAAGCCCTGAGTTCCAAGAACACAGCAGCTGCGAAGGACTAGCCAAGAAGAGCGCAAAAGTACCACAACATGCCTGCCTCCACAGCTTTTTCCTTGGGGACATGCCTAATTCCTGGCTGATTTGCCTTTCTCATCATAGGGTTGGGGTTCGGCCTAGGGCTAGGATTTTTAAAAGCAGGAAGCCCTGAGTTCCAGGCACACTGGAGCTGTGAAAGGCATCCAAAAGGGATTGCAAAAGTGCCACAACATGGCTGCTTTCACGGCTTTTTCCTTGGCAAGAAGCCTAACACCAGGCTGACTTACCTTCCCTGGGTTACTACTAGGCTTAAGCCTAGGGCTACGATTTTTAAAACTAGGAAGCCCTTAGCTCCAGGCACACTGCAGCTGTTCAAGGCATCCCAAGGGGAGTACAAAAGTGCAACAACATGGCAGCTTTCACAGCTTTTTCCTTGGCACCATCCCTATACCTAGGCTGATTTATCTGCCTAGGGTTAGGGTTAGGGTTCAGCCTAGGGCTTGAATTTCTTTAACCAGGAAGCCCTGAGTTCCAGGCTTACTTCATCTGCCAAAGGCATCCCAAAGGGAGTGCAGAAGTGCCACAACATGGCTGCTTTCACGGCTTTTCCCTTAGGAAGAACCCTAATACCCGGCTGATTTACCTTCCTAGGGTTACTGTTAGGCTTAGGCCTATGACTTTTAAAACCAGGAAGCCCTGGGCTCCAGGCACACTGCAGCTGCGAAAGGCATCCCAAGGGGAGCGCAAAAGTGACGCAACTTGGCTGCCACCACTGATATTTCCATGAGACCATCCCGAACCATAGGTTGATTTTCCTTCCTAGGGTTAAGGTTTGAGTTACGCCTAGGGTAAGGGTCTATTAACCAGAAAGCCCTGAGTTCCAAGAACACAGCAGCTGCGAAGGACTAGCCAAGAAGAGCGCAAAAGTACCACAACATGCCTGCCTCCACAGCTTTTTCCTTGGGGACATGCCTAATTCCTGGCTGATTTGCCTTTCTCGTCTTAGGGTTGGGGTTCGGCCTAGGGCTAGGATTTTTAAAAGCAGGAAGCCCTGAGTTCCAGGCACACTGGAGCTGTGAAAGGCATCCAAAAGGGAGTGCAAAAGTGCCACAACATGGCTGCTTTCACGGCTTTTTCCTTGGCAAGAAGCCTAACACCAGGCTGACATACTTTCCCAGGGTTACTGTTAGGCTTAGGCCTAGGGCTAGGATTTTTGAAACTAGGAAGCCCTGGGCTCCAGGCACACTGCAGCTGTTCAAGGCATCCCAAGGGGAGTACAAAAGTGCAACAACATGGCAGCTTTCACAGCTTTTTCCTTGGCACCATCCCTATACCTAGGCTGATTTATCTGCCTAGGGTTAGGGTTAGGGTTCAGCCTAGGGCTTGGATTTCTTTAACCAGGAAGCCCTGAGTTCCAGGCTTACTTCATCTGCCAAAGGCATCCCAAAGGGAGTGCAGAAGTGCCACAACATGGCTGCTTTCACGGCTTTTCCCTTAGGAAGAACCCTAATACCCGGCTGATTTACCTTCCTAGGGTTACTGTTAGGCTTAGGCCTAGGACTTTTAAAACCAGGAAGCCCTGGGCTCCAGGCACACTGCAGCTGCAAAAGGCATCCCAAGGGGAGCGCAAAAGTGACGCAACTTGGCTGCCACCACTGATATTTCCATGAGACCATCCCGAACCATAGGCTGATTTTCCTTCCTAGGGTTAAGGTTTGAGTTACGCCTAGGGTAAGGGTTCTATTAACCAGAAAGCCCTGAGTTCCAAGAACACAGCAGCTGCGAAGGACTAGCCAAGAAGAGCGCAAAAGTACCACAACATGCCTGCCTCCACAGCTTTTTCCTTGGGGACATGCCTAATTCCTGGCTGATTTGCCTTTCTCGTCTTAGGGTTGGGGTTCGGCCTAGGGCTAGGATTTTTAAAAGCAGGAAGCCCTGAGTTCCAGGCACACTGGAGCTGTGAAAGGCATCCAAAAGGGAGTGCAAAAGTGCCACAACATGTCTGTTTCACGGCTTTTTCCTTGGCAAGAAGCCTAACATCAGGCTGATTTACTTTCCCAGGGTTACTGTTAGGCTTAGGCCTAGGGCTAGGATTTTTGAAACTAGGAAGCCCTTAGCTCCAGGCACACTGCAGCTGTTCAAGGCATCCCAAGGGGAGTACAAAAGTGCAACAACATGGCAGCTTTCACAGCTTTTTCCTTGGCACCATCCCTATACCTAGGCTGATTTATCTGCCTAGGGTTAGGGTTAGGGTTCAGCCTAGGGCTTGAATTTTTTTTACCAGGAAGCCCTGAGTTCCAGGCTTACTTCATCTGCCAAAGGCATCCCAAAGGGAGTGCAGAAGTGCCACAACATGGCTGCTTTCACGGCTTTTCCCTTAGGAAGAACCCTAATACCCGGCTGATTTACCTTCCTAGGGTTACTGTTAGGCTTAGGCCTAGGACTTTTAAAACCAGGAAGCCCTGGGCTCCAGGCACACTGCAGCTGCGAAAGGCATCCCAAGGGGAGCGCAAAAGTGACGCAACTTGGCTGCCACCACTGATATTTCCATGAGACCATCCCGAACCATAGGCTGATTTTCCTTCCTAGGGTTAAGGTTTGAGTTACGCCTAGGGTAAGGGTTCTATTAACCAGAAAGCCCTGAGTTCCAAGAACACAGCAGCTGCGAAGGACTAGCCAAGAAGAGCGCAAAAGTACCACAACATGCCTGCCTCCACAGCTTTTTCCTTGGGGACATGCCTAATTCCTGGCTGATTTGCCTTTCTCGTCTTAGGGTTGGGGTTCGGCCTAGGGCTAGGATTTTTAAAATCAGGAATCCCTGAGTTCCAGGCACACTGCAGCTGTGAAAGGCATCCAAAAGGGAGTGCAAAAGTGCCACAACATGGCTGCTTTCACGGCTTTTTCCTTGGCAAGAAACCTAACATCAGGCTGATTTACTTTCCCAGGGTTACTGTTAGGCTTAGGCCTAGGGCTAGGATTTTTGAAACTAGGAAGCCCTGGGCTCCAGGCACACTGCAGCTGTTCAAGGCATCCCAAGGGGAGTACAAAAGTGCAACAACATGGCAGCTTTCACAGCTTTTTCCTTGGCACCATCCCTATACCTAGGCTGATTTATCTGCCTAGGGTTAGGGTTAGGGTTCAGCCTAGGGCTTGGATTTCTTTAACCAGGAAGCCCTGAGTTCCAGGCTTACTTCATCTGCCAAAGGCATCCCAAAGGGAGTGCAGAAGTGCCACAACATGGCTGCTTTCACGGCTTTTCCCTTAGGAAGAACCCTAATACCCGGCTGATTTACCTTCCTAGGGTTACTGTTAGGCTTAGGCCTAGGACTTTTAAAACCAGGAAGCCCTGGGCTCCAGGCACACTGCAGCTGCAAAAGGCATCCCAAGGGGAGCGCAAAAGTGACGCAACTTGGCTGCCACCACTGATATTTCCATGAGACCATCCCGAACCATAGGCTGATTTTCCTTCCTAGGGTTAAGGTTTGAGTTACGCCTAGGGTAAGGGTTCTATTAACTAGAAAGCCCTGAGTTCCAAGAACACAGCAGCTGCGAAGGACTAGCCAAGAAGAGCGCAAAAGTACCACAACATGCCTGCCTCCACAGCTTTTTCCTTGGGGACATGCCTAATTCCTGGCTGATTTGCCTTTCTCGTCATAGGGTTGGGGTTCGGCCTAGGGCTAGGATTTTTAAAAGCAGGAAGCCCTGAGTTCCAGGCACACTGGAGCTGTGAAAGGCATCCAAAAGGGAGTGCAAAAGTGCCACAACATGGCTGCTTTCACGGCTTTTTCCTTGGCAAGAAGCCTAACACCAGGCTGATTTACCTTCCCAGGGTTACTGTTAGGCTTAGGCCTAGGGCTAGGATTTTTGAAACTAGGAAGCCCTTAGCTCCAGGCACACTGCAGCTGTTCAAGGCATCCCAAGGGGAGTACAAAAGTGCAACAACATGGCAGCTTTCACAGCTTTTTCCTTGGCACCATCCCTATACCTGGGCTGATTTATCTGCCTAGGGTTAGGGTTAGGGTTCAGCCTAGGGCTTGGATTTCTTTAACCAGGAAGCCCTGAGTTCCAGGCTTACTTCATCTGCCAAAGGCATCCCAAAGGGAGTGCAGAAGTGCCACAACATGGCTGCTTTCACGGCTTTTCCCTTAGGAAGAACCCTAATACCCGGCTGATTTACCTTCCTAGGGTTACTGTTAGGCTTAGGCCTAGGACTTTTAAAACCAGGAAGCCCTGGGCTCCAGGCACACTGCAGCTGCGAAAGGCATCCCAAGGGGAGCGCAAAAGTGACGCAACTTGGCTGCCACCACTGATATTTCCATGAGACCATCCCGAACCATAGGTTGATTTTCCTTCCTAGGGTTAAGGTTTGAGTTACGCCTAGGGTAAGGGTTCTATTAACCAGAAAGCCCTGAGTTCCAAGAACACAGCAGCTGCGAAGGACTAGCCAAGAAGAGCGCAAAAGTACCACAACATGCCTGCCTCCACAGCTTTTTCCTTGGGGACATGCCTAATTCCTGGCTGATTTGCCTTTCTCGTCTTAGGGTTGGGGTTCGGCCTAGGGCTAGGATTTTTAAAATCAGGAAGCCCTGAGCTCCAGGCACACTGGAGCTGTGAAAGGCATCCAAAAGGGAGTGCAAAAGTGCCACAACATGGCTGCTTTCACGGCTTTTTCCTTGGCAAGAAGCCTAACACCAGGCTGATTTGCCTTCCCAGGGTTACTGTTAGGCTTAGGCCTTGGGCTAGGATTTTTAAAACTAGGAAGCCCTGGGCTCCAGGCACACTGCAGCTGTTCAAGGCATCCCAAGGGGAGTACAAAAGTGCAACAACATGGCAGCTTTCACAGCTTTTTCCTTGGCACCATCCCTATACCTAGGCTGATTTATCTGCCTAGGGTTAGGGTTAGGGTTCAGCCTAGGGCTTGAATTTTTTTTAACCAGGAAGCCCTGAGTTCCAGGCTTACTTCATCTGCCAAAGGCATCCCAAAGGGAGTGCAGAAGTGCCACAACATGGCTGCTTTAACGGCTTTTCCCTTAGGAAGAACCCTAATACCCGGCTGATTTACCTTCCTAGGGTTACTGTTAGGCTTAGGCCTAGGACTTGTAAAACCAGGAAGCCCTGGGCTCCAGGCACACTGCAGCTGCAAAAGGCATCCCAAGGGGAGCGCAAAAGTGACGCAACTTGGCTGCCACCACTGATATTTCCATGAGACCATCCCGAACCATAGGTTGATTTTCCTTCCTAGGGTTAAGGTTTGAGTTACGCCTAGGGTAAGGGTTCTATTAACCAGAAAGCCCTGAGTTCCAAGAACACAGCAGCTGCGAAGGACTAGCCAAGAAGAGCGCAAAAGTACCACAACATGCCTGCCTCCACAGCTTTTTCCTTGTGGACATGCCTAATTCCTGGCTGATTTGCCTTTCTCGTCTTAGGGTTGGGGTTCGGCCTAGGGCTAGGATTTTTAAAATCAGGAAGCCCTGAGTTCCAGGCACACTGGAGCTGTGAAAGGCATCCAAAAGGGAGTGCAAAAGTGCCACAACATGGCTGCTTTCACGGCTTTTTCCTTGGCAAGAAGCCTAACATCAGGCTGATTTACTTTCCCAGGGTTACTGTTAGGCTTAGGCCTAGGGCTAGGATTTTTGAAACTAGGAAGCCCTTAGCTCCAGGCACACTGCAGCTGTTCAAGGCATCCCAAGGGGAGTACAAAAGTGCAACAACATGGCAGCTTTCACAGCTTTTTCCTTGGCACCATCCCTATACCTAGGCTGATTTATCTGCCTAGGGTTAGGGTTAGGGTTCAGCCTAGGGCTTGGATTTCTTTAACCAGGAAGCCCTGAGTTCCAGGCTTACTTCATCTGCCAAAGGCATCCCAAAGGGAGTGCAGAAGTGCCACAACATGGCTGCTTTCACGGCTTTTTCCTTGGCAAGAAGCCTAACATCAGGCTGATTTACTTTCCCAGGGTTACTGTTAGGCTTAGGCCTAGGGCTAGGATTTTTGAAACTAGGAAGCCCTTAGCTCCAGGCACACTGCAGCTGTTCAAGGCATCCCAAGGGGAGTACAAAAGTGCAACAACATGGCAGCTTTCACAGCTTTTTCCTTGGCACCATCCCTATACCTGGGCTGATTTATCTGCCTAGGGTTAGGGTTAGGGTTCAGCCTAGGGCTTGAATTTTTTTTACCAGGAAGCCCTGAGTTCCAGGCTTACTTCATCTGCCAAAGGCATCCCAAAGGGAGTGCAGAAGTGCCACAACATGGCTGCTTTCACGGCTTTTCCCTTAGGAAGAACCCTAATACCCGGCTGATTTACCTTCCTAGGGTTACTGTTAGGCTTAGGCCTAGGACTTTTAAAACCAGGAAGCCCTGGGCCCCAGGCACACTGCAGCTGCGAAAGGCATCCCAAGGGGAGCGCAAAAGTGACGCAACTTGGCTGCCACCACTGATATTTCCATGAGACCATCCCGAACCATAAGTTGATTTTCCTTCCTAGGGTTAAGGTTTGAGTTACGCCTAGGGTAAGGGTTCTATTAACCAGAAAGCCCTGAGTTCCAAGAACACAGCAGCTGCGAAGGACTAGCCAAGAAGAGCGCAAAAGTACCACAACATGCCTGCCTCCACAGCTTTTTCCTTGGGGACATGCCTAATTCCTGGCTGATTTGCCTTTCTCATCATAGGGTTGGGGTTCGGCCTAGGGCTAGGATTTTTAAAAGCAGGAAGCCCTGAGTTCCAGGCACACTGGAGCTGTGAAAGGCATCCAAAAGGGATTGCAAAAGTGCCACAACATGGCTGCTTTCACGGCTTTTTCCTTGGCAAGACGCCTAACACCAGGCTGACTTACCTTCCCTGGGTTACTACTAGGCTTAAGCCTAGGGCTACGATTTTTAAAACTAGGAAGCCCTTAGCTCCAGGCACACTGCAGCTGTTCAAGGCATCCCAAGGGGAGTACAAAAGTGCAACAACATGGCAGCTTTCACAGCTTTTTCCTTGGCACCATCCCTATACCTAGGCTGATTTATCTGCCTAGGGTTAGGGTTAGGGTTCAGCCTAGGGCTTGAATTTCTTTAACCAGGAAGCCCTGAGTTCCAGGCTTACTTCATCTGCCAAAGGCATCCCAAAGGGAGTGCAGAAGTGCCACAACATGGCTGCTTTCACGGCTTTTCCCTTAGGAAGAACCCTAATACCCGGCTGATTTACCTTCCTAGGGTTACTGTTAGGCTTAGGCCTAGGACTTTTAAAACCAGGAAGCCCTGGGCTCCAGGCACACTGCAGCTGCAAAAGGCATCCCAAGGAGAGCGCAAAAGTGACGCAACTTGGCTGCCACCACTGATATTTCCATGAGACCATCCCGAACCATAGGTTGATTTTCCTTCCTAGGGTTAAGGTTTGAGTTACGCCTAGGGTAAGGGTCTATTAACCAGAAAGCCCTGAGTTCCAAGAACACAGCAGCTGCGAAGGACTAGCCAAGAAGAGCGCAAAAGTACCACAACATGCCTGCCTCCACAGCTTTTTCCTTGGGGACATGCCTAATTCCTGGCTGATTTGCCTTTCTCGTCTTAGGGTTGGGGTTCGGCCTAGGGCTAGGATTTTTAAAAGCAGGAAGCCCTGAGTTCCAGGCACACTGGAGCTGTGAAAGGCATCCAAAAGGGAGTGCAAAAGTGCCACAACATGGCTGCTTTCACGGCTTTTTCCTTGGCAAGAAGCCTAACACCAGGCTGACATACTTTCCCAGGGTTACTGTTAGGCTTAGGCCTAGGGCTAGGATTTTTGAAACTAGGAAGCCCTGGGCTCCAGGCACACTGCAGCTGTTCAAGGCATCCCAAGGGGAGTACAAAAGTGCAACAACATGGCAGCTTTCACAGCTTTTTCCTTGGCACCATCCCTATACCTAGGCTGATTTATCTGCCTAGCGTTAGGGTTAGGGTTAGGGTTCAGCCTAGGGCTTGGATTTCTTTAACCAGGAAGCCCTGAGTTCCAGGCTTACTTCATCTGCCAAAGGCATCCCAAAGGGAGTGCAGAAGTGCCACAACATGGCTGCTTTCACGGCTTTTCCCTTAGGAAGAACCCTAATACCCGGCTGATTTACCTTCCTAGGGTTACTGTTAGGCTTAGGCCTAGGACTTTTAAAACCAGGAAGCCCTGGGCTCCAGGCACACTGCAGCTGCAAAAGGCATCCCAAGGGGAGCGCAAAAGTGACGCAACTTGGCTGCCACCACTGATATTTCCATGAGACCATCCCGAACCATAGGCTGATTTTCCTTCCTAGGGTTAAGGTTTGAGTTACGCCTAGGGTAAGGGTTCTATTAACCAGAAAGCCCTGAGTTCCAAGAACACAGCAGCTGCGAAGGACTAGCCAAGAAGAGCGCAAAAGTACCACAACATGCCTGCCTCCACAGCTTTTTCCTTGTGGACATGCCTAATTCCTGGCTGATTTGCCTTTCTCGTCTTAGGGTTGGGGTTCGGCCTAAGGCTAGGATTTTTAAAATCAGGAAGCCCTGAGTTCCAGGCACACTGGAGCTGTGAAAGGCATCCAAAAGGGAGTGCAAAAGTGCCACAACATGGCTGTTTCACGGCTTTTTCCTTGGCAAGAAGCCTAACATCAGGCTGATTTACTTTCCCAGGGTTACTGTTAGGCTTAGGCCTAGGGCTAGGATTTTTGAAACTAGGAAGCCCTTAGCTCCAGGCACACTGCAGCTGTTCAAGGCATCCCAAGGGGAGTACAAAAGTGCAACAACATGGCAGCTTTCACAGCTTTTTCCTTGGCACCATCCCTATACCTAGGCTGATTTATCTGCCTAGGGTTAGGGTTAGGGTTCAGCCTAGGGCTTGGATTTCTTTAACCAGGAAGCCCTGAGTTCCAGGCTTACTTCATCTGCCAAAGGCATCCCAAAGAGAGTGCAGAAGTGCCACAACATGGCTGCTTTCACGGCTTTTTCCTTGGCAAGAAGCCTAACATCAGGCTGATTTACTTTCCCAGGGTTACTGTTAGGCTTAGGCCTAGGGCTAGGATTTTTTGAAACTAGGAAGCCCTTAGCTCCAGGCATACTGCAGCTGTTCAAGGCATCCCAAGGGGAGTACAAAAGTGCAACAACATGGCAGCTTTCACAGCTTTTTCCTTGGCACCATCCCTATACGTGGGCTGATTTATCTGCCTAGGGTTAGGGTTAGGGTTCAGCCTAGGGCTTGAATTTTTTTTACCAGGAAGCCCTGAGTTCCAGGCTTACTTCATCTGCCAAAGGCATCCCAAAGGGAGTGCAGAAGTGCCACAACATGGCTGCTTTCACGGCTTTTCCCTTAGGAAGAACCCTAATACCCGGCTGATTTACCTTCCTAGGGTTACTGTTAGGCTTAGGCCTAGGACTTTTAAAACCAGGAAGCCCTGGGCCCCAGGCACACTGCAGCTGCGAAAGGCATCCCAAGGGGAGCGCAAAAGTGACGCAACTTGGCTGCCACCACTGATATTTCCATGAGACCATCCCGAACCATAGGTTGATTTTCCTTCCTAGGGTTAAGGTTTGAGTTACGCCTAGGGTAAGGGTTCTATTAACCAGAAAGCCCTGAGTTCCAAGAACACAGCAGCTGCGAAGGACTAGCCAAGAAGAGCGCAAAAGTACCACAACATGCCTGCCTCCACAGCTTTTTCCTTGGGGACATGCCTAATTCCTGGCTGATTTGCCTTTCTCGTCATAGGGTTGGGGTTCGGCCTAGGGCTAGGATTTTTAAAAGCAGGAAGCCCTGAGTTCCAGGCACACTGGAGCTGTGAAAGGCATCCAAAAGGGAGTGCAAAAGTGCCACAACATGGCTGCTTTCACGGCTTTTTCCTTGGCAAGAAGCCTAACACCAGGCTGACATACTTTCCCAGGGTTACTGTTAGGCTTAGGCCTAGGGCTAGGATTTTTGAAACTAGGAAGCCCTGGGCTCCAGGCACACTGCAGCTGTTCAAGGCATCCCAAGGGGAGTACAAAAGTGCAACAACATGGCAGCTTTCACAGCTTTTTCCTTGGCACCATCCCTATACCTAGGCTGATTTATCTGCCTAGGGTTAGGGTTAGGGTTCAGCCTAGGGCTTGGATTTCTTTAACCAGGAAGCCCTGAGTTCCAGGCTTACTTCATCTGCCAAAGGCATCCCAAAGGGAGTGCAGAAGTGCCACAACATGGCTGCTTTCACGGCTTTTCCCTTAGGAAGAACCCTAATACCCGGCTGATTTACCTTCCTAGGGTTACTGTTAGGCTTAGGCCTAGGACTTTTAAAACCAGGAAGCCCTGGGCTCCAGGCACACTGCAGCTGCAAAAGGCATCCCAAGGGGAGCGCAAAAGTGACGCAACTTGGCTGCCACCACTGATATTTCCATGAGACCATCCCGAACCATAGGCTGATTTTCCTTCCTAGGGTTAAGGTTTGAGTTACGCCTAGGGTAAGGGTTCTATTAACCAGAAAGCCCTGAGTTCCAAGAACACAGCAGCTGCGAAGGACTAGCCAAGAAGAGCGCAAAAGTACCACAACATGCCTGCCTCCACAGCTTTTTCCTTGTGGACATGCCTAATTCCTGGCTGATTTGCCTTTCTCGTCTTAGGGTTGGGGTTCGGCCTAAGGCAAGGATTTTTAAAATCAGGAAGCCCTGAGTTCCAGGCACACTGGAGCTGTGAAAGGCATCCAAAAGGGAGTGCAAAAGTGCCACAACATGGCTGTTTCACGGCTTTTTCCTTGGCAAGAAGCCTAACATCAGGCTGATTTACTTTCCCAGGGTTACTGTTAGGCTTAGGCCTAGGGCTAGGATTTTTGAAACTAGGAAGCCCTTAGCTCCAGGCACACTGCAGCTGTTCAAGGCATCCCAAGGGGAGTACAAAAGTGCAACAACATGGCAGCTTTCACAGCTTTTTCCTTGGCACCATCCCTATACCTAGGCTGATTTATCTGCCTAGGGTTAGGGTTAGGGTTCAGCCTAGGGCTTGGATTTCTTTAACCAGGAAGCCCTGAGTTCCAGGCTTACTTCATCTGCCAAAGGCATCCCAAAGGGAGTGCAGAAGTGCCACAACATGGCTGCTTTCACGGCTTTTTCCTTGGCAAGAAGCCTAACATCAGGCTGATTTACTTTCCCACGGTTACTGTTAGGCTTAGGCCTAGGGCTAGGATTTTTGAAACTAGGAAGCCCTTAGCTCCAGGCACACTGCAGCTGTTCAAGGCATCCCAAGGGGAGTACAATAGTGCAACAACATGGCAGCTTTCACAGCTTTTTCCTTGGCACCATCCCTATACCTGGGCTGATTTATCTGCCTAGGGTTAGGGTTAGGGTTCAGCCTAGGGCTTGAATTTTTTTAACCAGGAAGCCCTGAGTTCCAGGCTTACTTCATCTGCCAAAGGCATCCCAAAGGGAGTGCAGAAGTGCCACAACATGGCTGCTTTCACGGCTTTTCCCTTAGGAAGAACCCTAATACCCGGCTGATTTACCTTCCTAGGGTTACTGTTAGGCTTAGGCCTAGGACTTTTAAAACCAGGAAGCCCTGGGCTCCAGGCACACTGCAGCTGTGAAAGGCATCCCAAGGGGAGCGCAAAAGTGACGCAACTTGGCTGCCACCACTGATATTTCCATGAGACCATCCCGAACCATAGGCTGATTTTCCTTCCTAGGGTTAAGGTTTGAGTTACGCCTAGGGTAAGGGTTCTATTAACCAGAAAGCCCTGAGTTCCAAGAACACAGCAGCTGCGAAGGACTAGCCAAGAAGAGCGCAAAAGTACCACAACATGCCTGCCTCCACAGCTTTTTCCTTGGGGACATGCCTAATTCCTGGCTGATTTGCCTTTCTCGTCTTAGGGTTGGGGTTCGGCCTAGGGCTAGGATTTTTAAAATCAGGAAGCCCTGAGTTCCAGGCACACTGGAGCTGTGAAAGGCATCCAAAAGGGAGTGCAAAAGTGCCACAACATGGCTGCTTTCACGGCTTTTTCCTTGGCAAGAAGCCTAACACCAGGCTGACATACTTTCCCAGGGTTACTGTTAGGCTTAGGCCTAGGGCTAGGATTTTTGAAACTAGGAAGCCCTGGGCTCCAGGCACACTGCAGCTGTTCAAGGCATCCCAAGGGGAGTACAAAAGTGCAACAACATGGCAGCTTTCACAGCTTTTTCCTTGGCACCATCCCTATACCTAGGCTGATTTATCTGCCTAGGGTTAGGGTTAGGGTTCAGCCTAGGGCTTGGATTTCTTTAACCAGGAAGCCCTGAGTTCCAGGCTTACTTCATCTGCCAAAGGCATCCCAAAGGGAGTGCAGAAGTGCCACAACATGGCTGCTTTCACGGCTTTTTCCTTGGCAAGAAGCCTAACATCAGGCTGATTTACTTTCCCAGGGTTACTGTTAGGCTTAGGCCTAGGGCTAGGATTTTTGAAACTAGGAAGCCCTTAGCTCCAGGCACACTGCAGCTGTTCAAGGCATCCCAAGGGGAGTACAAAAGTGCAACAACATGGCAGCTTTCACAGCTTTTTCCTTGGCACCATCCCTATACCTGGGCTGATTTATCTGCCTAGGGTTAGGGTTAGGGTTCAGCCTAGGGCTTGAATTTTTTTTACCAGGAAGCCCTGAGTTCCAGGCTTACTTCATCTGCCAAAGGCATCCCAAAGGGAGTGCAGAAGTGCCACAACATGGCTGCTTTCACGGCTTTTCCCTTAGGAAGAACCCTAATACCCGGCTGATTTACCTTCCTAGGGTTACTGTTAGGCTTAGGCCTAGGACTTTTAAAACCAGGAAGCCCTGGGCTCCAGGCACACTGCAGCTGCAAAAGGCATCCCAAGGGGAGCGCAAAAGTGACGCAACTTGGCTGCCACCACTGATATTTCCATGAGACCATCCCTAACCATAGGTTGATTTTCCTTCCTAGGGTTAAGGTTTGAGTTACGCCTAGGGTAAGGGTTCTATTAACCAGAAAGCCCTGAGTTCCAAGAACACAGCAGCTGCGAAGGACTAGCCAAGAAGAGCGCAAAAGTACCACAACATGCCTGCCTCCACAGCTTTTTCCTTGGGGACATGCCTAATTCCTGGCTGATTTGCCTTTCTCGTCTTAGGGTTGGGGTTCGGCCTAGGGCTAGGATTTTTAAAATCAGGAAGCCCTGAGTTCCAGGCACACTGGAGCTGTGAAAGGCATCCAAAAGGGATTGCAAAAGTGCCACAACATCGCTGCTTTCACGGCTTTTTCCTTGGCAAGACGCCTAACACCAGGCTGACTTACCTTCCCAGGGTTACTATTAGGCTTAAGCCTAGGGCTACGATTTTTAAAACTAGGAAGCCCTTAGCTCCAGGCACACTGCAGCTGTTCAAGGCATCCCAAGGGGAGTACAAAAGTGCAACAACATGGCAGCTTTCACAGCTTTTTCCTTGGCACCATCCCTATACCTAGGCTGATTTATCTGCCTAGGGTTAGGGTTAGGGTTCAGCCTAGGGCTTGAATTTCTTTAACCAGGAAGCCCTGAGTTCCAGGCTTACTTCATCTGCCAAAGGCATCCCAAAGGGAGTGCAGAAGTGCCACAACATGGCTGCTTTCACGGCTTTTCCCTTAGGAAGAACCCTAATACCCGGCTGATTTACCTTCCTAGGGTTACTGTTAGGCTTAGGCCTAGGACTTTTAAAACCAGGAAGCCCTGGGCTCCAGGCACACTGCAGCTGCAAAAGGCATCCCAAGGGGAGCGCAAAAGTGACGCAACTTGGCTGCCACCACTGATATTTCCATGAGACCATCCCGAACCATAGGCTGATTTTCCTTCCTAGGGTTAAGGTTTGAGTTACGCCTAGGGTAAGGGTTCTATTAACCAGAAAGCCCTGAGTTCCAAGAACACAGCAGCTGCGAAGGACTAGCCAAGAAGAGCGCAAAAGTACCACAACATGCCTGCCTCCACAGCTTTTTCCTTGGGGACATGCCTAATTCCTGGCTGATTTGCCTTTCTCGTCTTAGGGTTGGGGTTCGGCCTAGGGCTAGGATTTTTAAAATCAGGAAGCCCTGAGTTCCAGGCACACTGGAGCTGTGAAAGGCATCCAAAAGGGAGTGCAAAAGTGCCACAACATGGCTGTTTCACGGCTTTTTCCTTGGCAAGAAGCCTAACATCAGGCTGATTTACTTTCCCAGGGTTACTGTTAGGCTTAGGCCTAGGGCTAGGATTTTTGAAACTAGGAAGCCCTGGGCTCCAGGCACACTGCAGCTGTTCAAGGCATCCCAAGGGGAGTACAAAAGTGCAACAACATGGCAGCTTTCACAGCTTTTTCCTTGGCACCATCCCTATACCTAGGCTGATTTATCTGCCTAGGGTTAGGGTTAGGGTTCAGCCTAGGGCTTGGATTTTTTTAACCAGGAAGCCCTGAGTTCCAGGCTTACTTCATCTGCCAAAGGCATCCCAAAGGGAGTGCAGAAGTGCCACAACATGGCTGCTTTCACGGCTTTTCCCTTAGGAAGAACCCTAATACCCGGCTGATTTACCTTCCTAGGGTTACTGTTAGGCTTAGGCCTAGGACTTTTAAAACCAGGAAGCCCTGGGCTCCAGGCACACTGCAGCTGCGAAAGGCATCCCAAGGGGAGCGCAAAAGTGACGCAACTTGGCTGCCACCACTGATATTTCCATGAGACCATCCCGAACCATAGGTTGATTTTCCTTCCTAGGGTTAAGGTTTGAGTTACGCCTAGGGTAAGGGCTCTATTAACCAGAAAGCCCTGAGTTCCAAGAACACAGCAGCTGCGAAGGACTAGCCAAGAAGAGCGCAAAAGTACCACAACATGCCTGCCTCCACAGCTTTTTCCTTGGGGACATGCCTAATTCCTGGCTGATTTGCCTTTCTCGTCTTAGGGTTGGGGTTCGGCCTAGGGCTAGGATTTTTAAAAGCAGGAAGCCCTGAGTTCCAGGCACACTGGAGCTGTGAAAGGCATCCAAAAGGGAGTGCAAAAGTGCCACAACATGGCTGCTTTCACGGCTTTTTCCTTGGCAAGAAGCCTAACACCAGGCTGATTTGCCTTCCCAGGGTTACTGTTAGGCTTAGGCCTAGGGCTAGGATTTTTAAAACTAGGAAGCCCTGGGCTCCAGGCACACTGCAGCTGTTCAAGGCATCCCAAGGGGAGTACAAAAGTGCAACAACATGGCAGCTTTCACAGCTTTTTCCTTGGCACCATCCCTATACCTAGGCTGATTTATCTGCCTAGGGTTAGGGTTAGGGTTCAGCCTAGGGCTTGGATTTCTTTAACCAGGAAGCCCTGAGTTCCAGGCTTACTTCATCTGCCAAAGGCATCCCAAAGGGAGTGCAGAAGTGCCACAACATGGCTGCTTTCACGGCTTTTTCCTTGGCAAGAAGCCTAACATCAGGCTGATTTACTTTCCCAGGGTTACTGTTAGGCTTAGGCCTAGGGCTAGGATTTTTGAAACTAGGAAGCCCTTAGCTCCAGGCACACTGCAGCTGTTCAAGGCATCCCAAGGGGAGTACAAAAGTGCAACAACATGGCAGCTTTCACAGCTTTTTCCTTGGCACCATCCCTATACCTGGGCTGATTTATCTGCCTAGGGTTAGGGTTAGGGTTCAGCCTAGGGCTTGAATTTTTTTAACCAGGAAGCCCTGAGTTCCAGGCTTACTTCATCTGCCAAAGGCATCCCAAAGGGAGTGCAGAAGTGCCACAACATGGCTGCTTTCACGGCTTTTCCCTTAGGAAGAACCCTAATACCCGGCTGATTTACCTTCCTAGGGTTACTGTTAGGCTTAGGCCTAGGACTTTTAAAACCAGGAAGCCCTGGGCTCCAGGCACACTGCAGCTGCGAAAGGCATCCAAAGGGGAGCGCAAAAGTGACGCAACTTGGCTGCCACCACTGATATTTCCATGAGACCATCCCGAACCATAGGCTGATTTTCCTTCCTAGGGTTAAGGTTTGAGTTACGCCTAGGGTAAGGGTTTTATTAACCAGAAAGCCCTGAGTTCCAAGAACACAGCAGCTGCGAAGGACTAGCCAAGAAGAGCGCAAAAGTACCACAACATGCCTGCCTCCACAGCTTTTTCCTTGGGGACATGCCTAATTCCTGGCTGATTTGCCTTTCTCGTCTTAGGGTTGGGGTTCGGCCTAGGGCTAGGATTTTTAAAATCAGGAAGCCCTGAGTTCCAGGCACACTGGAGCTGTGAAAGGCATCCAAAAGGGAGTGCAAAAGTGCCACAACATGGCTGCTTTCACGGCTTTTTCCTTGGCAAGACGCCTAACACCAGGCTGACTTACCTTCCCAGGGTTACTATTAGGCTTAAGCCTAGGGCTACGATTTTTAAAACTAGGAAGCCCTTAGCTCCAGGCACACTGCAGCTGTTCAAGGCATCCCAAGGGGAGTACAAAAGTGCAACAACATGGCAGCTTTCACAGCTTTTTCCTTGGCACCATCCCTATACCTAGGCTGATTTATCTGCCTAGGGTTAGGGTTAGGGTTCAGCCTAGGGCTTGAATTTCTTTAACCAGGAAGCCCTGAGTTCCAGGCTTACTTCATCTGCCAAAGGCATCCCAAAGGGAGTGCAGAAGTGCCACAACATGGCTGCTTTCACGGCTTTTCCCTTAGGAAGAACCCTAATACCCGGCTGATTTACCTTCCTAGGGTTACTGTTAGGCTTAGGCCTAGGACTTTTAAAACCAGGAAGCCCTGGGCTCCAGGCACACTGCAGCTGCGAAAGGCATCCCAAGGGGAGCGCAAAAGTGACGCAACTTGGCTGCCACCACTGATATTTCCATGAGACCATCCCGAACCATAGGCTGATTTTCCTTCCTAGGGTTAAGGTTTGAGTTACGCCTAGGGTAAGGGTTCTATTAACCAGAAAGCCCTGAGTTCCAAGAACACAGCAGCTGCGAAGGACTAGCCAAGAAGAGCGCAAAAGTACCACAACATGCCTGCCTCCACAGCTTTTTCCTTGGGGACATGCCTAATTCCTGGCTGATTTGCCTTTCTCGTCTTAGGGTTGGGGTTCGGCCTAGGGCTAGGATTTTTAAAATCAGGAAGCCCTGAGTTCCAGGCACACTGGAGCTGTGAAAGGCATCCAAAAGGGAGTGCAAAAGTGCCACAACATGGCTGCTTTCACGGCTTTTTCCTTGGCAAGAAGCCTAACATCAGGCTGATTTACTTTCCCAGGGTTACTGTTAGGCTTAGGCCTAGGGCTAGGATTTTTGAAACTAGGAAGCCCTTAGCTCCAGGCACACTGCAGCTGTTCAAGGCATCCCAAGGGGAGTACAATAGTGCAACAACATGGCAGCTTTCACAGCTTTTTCCTTGGCACCATCCCTATACCTGGGCTGATTTATCTGCCTAGGGTTAGGGTTAGGGTTCAGCCTAGGGCTTGAATTTTTTTAACCAGGAAGCCCTGAGTTCCAGGCTTACTTCATCTGCCAAAGGCATCCCAAAGGGAGTGCAGAAGTGCCACAACATGGCTGCTTTCACGGCTTTTCCCTTAGGAAGAACCCTAATACCCGGCTGATTTACCTTCCTAGGGTTACTGTTAGGCTTAGGCCTAGGACTTTTAAAACCAGGACGCCCTGGGCTCCAGGCACACTGCAGCTGCAAAAGGCATCCCAAGGGGAGCGCAAAAGTGACGCAACTTGGCTGCCACCACTGATATTTCCATGAGACCATCCCGAACCATAGGCTGATTTTCCTTCCTAGGGTTAAGGTTTGAGTTACGCCTAGGGTAAGGGTTCTATTAACCAGAAAGCCCTGAGTTCCAAGAACACAGCAGCTGCGAAGGACTAGCCAAGAAGAGCGCAAAAGTACCACAACATGCCTGCCTCCACAGCTTTTTCCTTGGGGACATGCCTAATTCCTGGCTGATTTGCCTTTCTCGTCTTAGGGTTGGGGTTCGGCCTAGGGCTAGGATTTTTAAAAGCAGGAAGCCCTGAGTTCCAGGCACACTGGAGCTGTGAAAGGCATCCAAAAGGGATTGCAAAAGTGCCACAACATGGCTGCTTTCACGGCTTGTTCCTTGGCAAGACGCCTAACACCAGGCTGACTTACCTTCCCAGGGTTACTATTAGGCTTAGGCCTAGGGCTGGGATTTTTAAAACTAGGAAGCCCTTAGCTCCAGGCACACTGCAGCTGTTCAAGGCATCCCAAGGGGAGTACAAAAGTGCAACAACATGGCAGCTTTCACAGCTTTTTCCTTGGCACCATCCCTATACCTAGGCTGATTTATCTGCCTAGGGTTAGGGTTAGGGTTCAGCCTAGGGCTTGGATTTCTTTAACCAGGAAGCCCTGAGTTCCAGGCTTACTTCATCTGCCAAAGGCATCCCAAAGGGAGTGCAGAAGTGCCACAACATGGCTGCTTTCACGGCTTTTCCCTTAGGAAGAACCCTAATACCCGGCTGATTTACCTTCCTAGGGTTACTGTTAGGCTTAGGCCTAGGACTTTTAAAACCAGGAAGCCCTGGGCTCCAGGCACACTGCAGCTGCGAAAGGCATCCCAAGGGGAGCGCAAAAGTGACGCAACTTGGCTGCCACCACTGATATTTCCATGAGACCATCCCGAACCATAGGTTGATTTTCCTTCCTAGGGTTAAGGTTTGAGTTACGCCTAGGGTAAGGGTCTATTAACCAGAAAGCCCTGAGTTCCAAGAACACAGCAGCTGCGAAGGACTAGCCAAGAAGAGCGCAAAAGTACCACAACATGCCTGCCTCCACAGCTTTTTCCTTGGGGACATGCCTAATTCCTGGCTGATTTGCCTTTCTCGTCTTAGGGTTGGGGTTCGGCCTAGGGCTAGGATTTTTAAAAGCAGGAAGCCCTGAGTTCCAGGCACACTGGAGCTGTGAAAGGCATCCAAAAGGGAGTGCAAAAGTGCCACAACATGGCTGCTTTCACGGCTTTTTCCTTGGCAAGAAGCCTAACACCAGGCTGATTTACTTTCCCAGGGTTACTGTTAGGCTTAGGCCTAGGGCTAGGATTTTGAAACTAGGAGGCCCTTAGCTCCAGGCACACTGCAGCTGTTCAAGGCATCCCAAGGGGAGTACAAAAGTGCAACAACATGGCAGCTTTCACAGGTTTTTCCTTGGCAAGAAGCCTAACACCAGGCTGATTTACTTTCCCAGGGTTACTGTTAGGCTTAGGCCTAGGGCTAGGATTTTTGAAACTAGGAAGCCCTTAGCTCCAGGCACACTGCAGCTGTTCAAGGCATCCCAAGGGGAGTACAAAAGTGCAACAACATGGCAGCTTTCACAGCTTTTTCCTTGGCACCATCCCTATACCTAGGCTGATTTATCTGCCTAGGGTTAGGGTTAGGGTTCAGCCTAGGGCTTGGATTTCTTTAACCAGGAAGCCCTGAGTTCCAGGCTTACTTCATCTGCCAAAGGCATCCCAAAGGGAGTGCAGAAGTGCCACAACATGGCTGCTTTCACGGCTTTTCCCTTAGGAAGAACCCTAATACCCGGCTGATTTACCTTCCTAGGGTTACTGTTAGGCTTAGGCCTAGGACTTTTAAAACCAGGAAGCCCTGGGCTCCAGGCACACTGCAGCTGCAAAAGGCATCCCAAGGGGAGCGCAAAAGTGACGCAACTTGGCTGCCACCACTGATATTTCCATGAGACCATCCCGAACCATAGGCTGATTTTCCTTCCTAGGGTTAAGGTTTGAGTTATGCCTAGGGTAAGGGTTCTATTAACCAGAAAGCCCTGAGTTCCAAGAACACAGCAGCTGCGAAGGACTAGCCAAGAAGAGCGCAAAAGTACCACAACATGCCTGCCTCCACAGCTTTTTCCTTGGGGACATGCCTAATTCCTGGCTGATTTGCCTTTCTCGTCTTAGGGTTGGGGTTCGGCCTAGGGCTAGGATTTTTAAAAGCAGGAAGCCCTGAGTTCCAGGCACACTGGAGCTGTGAAAGGCATCCAAAAGGGAGTGCAAAAGTGCCACAACATGTCTGTTTCACGGCTTTTTCCTTGGCAAGAAGCCTAACATCAGGCTGATTTACTTTCCCAGGGTTACTGTTAGGCTTAGGCCTAGGGCTAGGATTTTTGAAACTAGGAAGCCCTTAGCTCCAGGCACGCTGCAGCTGTTCAAGGCATCCCAAGGGGAGTACAAAAGTGCAACAACATGGCAGCTTTCACAGCTTTTTCCTTGGCACCATCCCTATACCTAGGCTGATTTATCTGCCTAGGGTTAGGGTTAGGGTTCAGCCTAGGGCTTGAATTTTTTTTACCAGGAAGCCCTGAGTTCCAGGCTTACTTCATCTGCCAAAGGCATCCCAAAGGGAGTGCAGAAGTGCCACAACATGGCTGCTTTCACGGCTTTTCCCTTAGGAAGAACCCTAATACCCGGCTGATTTACCTTCCTAGGGTTACTGTTAGGCTTAGGCCTAGGACTTTTAAAACCAGGAAGCCCTGGGCTCCAGGCACACTGCAGCTGCAAAAGGCATCCCAAGGGGAGCGCAAAAGTGACGCAACTTGGCTGCCACCACTGATATTTCCATGAGACCATCCCGAACCATAGGCTGATTTTCCTTCCTAGGGTTAAGGTTTGAGTTACGCCTAGGGTAAGGGTTCTATTAACCAGAAAGCCCTGAGTTCCAAGAACACAGCAGCTGCGAAGGACTAGCCAAGAAGAGCGCAAAAGTACCACAACATGCCTGCCTCCACAGCTTTTTCCTTGGGGACATGCCTAATTCCTGGCTGATTTGCCTTTCTCGTCTTAGGGTTGGGGTTCGGCCTAGGGCTAGGATTTTTAAAATCAGGAATCCCTGAGTTCCAGGCACACTGGAGCTGTGAAAGGCATCCAAAAGGGAGTGCAAAAGTGCCACAACATGGCTGCTTTCACGGCTTTTTCCTTGGCAAGAAACCTAACATCAGGCTGATTTACTTTCCCAGGGTTACTGTTAGGCTTAGGCCTAGGGCTAGGATTTTTGAAACTAGGAAGCCCTGGGCTCCAGGCACACTGCAGCTGTTCAAGGCATCCCAAGGGGAGTACAAAAGTGCAACAACATGGCGGCTTTCACAGCTTTTTCCTTGGCACCATCCCTATACCTAGGCTGATTTATCTGCCTAGGGTTAGGGTTAGGGTTCAGCCTAGGGCTTGGATTTCTTTAACCAGGAAGCCCTGAGTTCCAGGCTTACTTCATCTGCCAAAGGCATCCCAAAGGGAGTGCAGAAGTGCCACAACATGGCTGCTTTCACGGCTTTTCCCTTAGGAAGAACCCTAATACCCGGCTGATTTACCTTCCTAGGGTTACTGTTAGGCTTAGGCCTAGGACTTTTAAAACCAGGAAGCCCTGGGCTCCAGGCACACTGCAGCTGCGAAAGGCATCCCAAGGGGAGCGCAAAAGTGACGCAACTTGGCTGCCACCACTGATATTTCCATGAGACCATCCCGAACCATAGGCTGATTTTCCTTCCTAGGGTTAAGGTTTGAGTTACGCCTAGGGTAAGGGTTCTATTAACCAGAAAGCCCTGAGTTCCAAGAACACAGCAGCTGCGAAGGACTAGCCAAGAAGAGCGCAAAAGTACCACAACATGCCTGCCTCCACAGCTTTTTCCTTGGGGACATGCCTAATTCCTGGCTGATTTGCCTTTCTCGTCTTAGGGTTGGGGTTCGGCCTAGGGCTAGGATTTTTAAAAGCAGGAAGCCCTGAGTTCCAGGCACACTGCAGCTGTGAAAGGCATCCAAAAGGGAGTGCAAAAGTGCCACAACATGGCTGTTTCACGGCTTTTTCCTTGGCAAGAAGCCTAACACCAGGCTGATTTACTTTCCCAGGGTTACTGTTAGGCTTAGGCCTAGGGCTAGGATTTTTGAAACTAGGAAGCCCTTAGCTCCAGGCACACTGCAGCTGTTCAAGGCATCTCAAGGGGAGTACAAAAGTGCTACAACATGGCAGCTTTCACAGCTTTTTCCTTGGCACCATCCCTATACCTAGGCTGATTTATCTGCCTAGGGTTAGGGTTCAGCCTAGGGCTTGGATTTCTTTAACCAGGAGGCCCTGAGTTCCAGGCTTACTTCATCTGCCAAAGGCATCCCAGAGCGAGTGCAGAAGTGCCACAACATGGCTGCTTTCACGCCTTTTTCCTTGGCAAGAAGCCTAACATCAGGCTGGTTTACCTTCCCAGGGTTACTGTTAGGCTTAGGCCTAGGGCTAGGATTTTTGAAACTAGGAAGCCCTTGGCTCCAGGCACACTGCAGCTGTTCAAGGCATCCCAAGGGGAGTACAAAAGTGCAACAACATGGCAGCTTTCACAGCTTTTTCCTTGGCACCATCCCTATACCTAGGCTGATTTATCTGCCTAGGGTTAGGGTTAGGGTTCAGCCTAGGGCTTGAATTTTTTTAACCAGGAAGCCCTGAGTTCCAGGCTTACTTCATCTGCCAAAGGCATCCCAAAGGGAGTGCAGAAGTGCCACAACATGGCTGCTTTCACGGCTTTTCCCTTAGGAAGAACCCTAATACCCGGCTGATTTACCTTCCTAGGGTTACTGTTAGGCTTAGGCCTAGGACTTTTAAAACCAGGAAGCCCTGGGCTCCAGGCACACTGCAGCTGCAAAAGGCATCCCAAGGGGAGCGCAAAAGTGACGCAACTTGGCTGCCACCACTGATATTTCCATGAGACCATCCCGAACCATAGGTTGATTTTCCTTCCTAGGGTTAAGGTTTGAGTTACGCCTAGGGTAAGGGCTCTATTAACCAGAAAGCCCTGAGTTCCAAGAACACAGCAGCTGCGAAGGACTAGCCAAGAAGAGCGCAAAAGTACCACAACATGCCTGCCTCCACAGCTTTTTCCTTGTGGACATGCCTAATTCCTGGCTGATTTCCTTTTCTCGTCATAGGGTTGGGGTTCGGCCTAGGGCTAGGATTTTTAAAAGCAGGAAGCCCTGAGTTCCAGGCACACTGGAGCTGTGAAAGGCATCCAAAAGGGAGTGCAAAAGTGCCACAACATGGCTGCTTTCACGGCTTTTTCCTTGGCAAGACGCCTAACACCAGGCTGATTTACCTTTCCAGGGTTACTGTTAGGCTTAGGCCTAGGGCTAGGATTTTTAAAACTAGGAAGCCCTTAGCTCCAGGCACACTGCAGCTGTTCAAGGCATCCCAAGGGGAGTACAAAAGTGCAACAACATGGCAGCTTTCACAGCTTTTTCCTTGGCACCATCCCTATACCTAGGCTGATTTATCTGCCTAGGGTTAGGGTTAGGGTTCAGCCTAGGGCTTGAATTTCTTTAACCAGGAAGCCCTGAGTTCCAGGCTTACTTCATCTGCCAAAGGCATCCCAAAGGGAGTGCAGAAGTGCCACAACATGGCTGCTTTCACGGCTTTTCCCTTAGGAAGAACCCTAATACCCGGCTGATTTACCTTCCTAGGGTTACTGTTAGGCTTAGGCCTAGGGCTAGGATTTTTGAAACTAGGAAGCCCTTAGCTCCAGGCACACTGCAGCTGTTCAAGGCATCCAAGGGGAGTACAAAAGTGCAACAACATGGCAGCTTTCACAGCTTTTTCCTTGGCACCATCCCTATACCTAGGCTGATTTATCTGCCTAGGGTTAGGGTTAGGGTTCAGCCTAGGGCTTGGATTTCTTTAACCAGGAAGCCCTGAGTTCCAGGCTTACTTCATCTGTCAAAGGCATCCCAAAGGGAGTGCAAAAGTGCCACAACATGGCTGCTTTCACGGCTTTTTCCTTGGCAAGAAGCCTAACACCAGGCTGATTTACCTTCCCAGGGTTACTGTTAGGCTTAGGCCTAGGGCTAGGATTTTTGAAACTAGGAAGCCCTTAGCTCCAGGCACACTGCAGCTGTTCAAGGCATCCCAAGGGGAGTACAAAAGTGCAACAACATGGCAGCTTTCACAGCTTTTTTCTTGGCACCATCCCTATACCTAGGCTGATTTATCTGCCTAGGGTTAGGGTTAGGGTTCAGCCTAGGGCTTGAATTTTTTTAACCAGGAAGCCCTGAGTTCCAGGCTTACTTCATCTGCCAAAGGCATCCCAAAGGGAATGCAGAAGTGCCACAACATGGCTGCTTTCACGGCTTTTCCCTTAGGAAGAACCCTAATACCCGGCTGATTTACCTTCCTAGGGTTACTGTTAGGCTTAGGCCTAGGACTTTTAAAACCAGGAAGCCCTGGGCTCCAGGCACACTGCAGCTGCGAAAGGCATCCCAAGGGGAGCGCAAAAGTGACGCAACTTGGCTGCCACCACTGATATTTCCATGAGACCATCCCGAACCATAGGTTGATTTTCCTTCCTAGGGTTAAGGTTTGAGTTACGCCTAGGGTAAGGGTTCTATTAACCAGAAAGCCCTGAGTTCCAAGAACACAGCAGCTGCGAAGGACTAGCCAAGAAGAGCGCAAAAGTACCACAACATGCCTGCCTCCACAGCTTTTTCCTTGGGGACATGCCTAATTCCTGGCTGATTTGCCTTTCTCGTCATAGGGTTGCGGTTCGGCCTAGGGCTAGGATTTTTAAAAGCAGGAAGCCCTGAGTTCCAGGCACACTGGAGCTGTGAAAGGCATCCAAAAGGGAGTGCAAAAGTGCCACAACATGGCTGCTTTCACGGCTTTTTCCTTGGCAAGAAGCCTAACACCAGGCTGATTTACTTTCCCAGGGTTACTGTTAGGCTTAGGCCTAGGGCTAGGATTTTTAAAACTAGGAAGCCCTTAGCTCCAGGCACACTGCAGCTGTTCAAGGCATCCCAAGGGGAGTACAAAAGTGCAACAACATGGCAGCTTTCACAGCTTTTTCCTTGGCAAGAAGCCTAACACCAGGCTGATTTACTTTCCCAGGGTTACTGTTAGGCTTAGGCCTAGGGCTAGGATTTTTGAAACTAGGAAGCCCTTGGCTCCAGGCACACTGCAGCTGTTCAAGGCATCCCAAGGGGAGTACAAAAGTGCAACAACATGGCAGCTTTCACAGCTTTTTCCTTGGCACCATCCCTATACCTAGGCTGATTTATCTGCCTAGGGTTAGGGTTAGGGTTCAGCCTAGGGCTTGGATTTCTTTAACCAGGAAGCCCTGAGTTCCAGGCTTACTTCATCTGCCAAAGGCATCCCAAAGGGAGTGCAGAAGTGCCACAACATGGCTGCTTTCACGGCTTTTTCCTTGGCAAGAAGCCTAACATCAGGCTGATTTACCTTCCCAGGGTTACTGTTAGGCTTAGGCCTAGGGCTAGGATTTTTGAAACTAGGAAGCCCTTGGCTCCAGGCACACTGCAGCTGTTCAAGGCATCCCATGGGGAGTACAAAAGTGCAACAACATGGCAGCTTTCACAGCTTTTTCCTTGGCACCATCCCTATACCTAGGCTGATTTATCTGCCTAGGGTTAGGGTTAGGGTTCAGCCTAGGGCTTGAATATTTTAACCAGGAAGCCCTGAGTTCCAGGCTTACTTCATCTGCCAAAGGCATCCCAAAGGGAGTGCAGAAGTGCCACAACATGGCTGCTTTCACGGCTTTTCCCTTAGGAAGAACCCTAATACCTGGCTGATTTACCTTCCTAGGGTTACTGTTAGGCTTAGGCCTAGGACTTTTAAAACCAGGAAGCCCTGGGCTCCAGGCACACTGCAGCTGCGAAAGGCATCCCAAGGGGAGCGCAAAAGTGACGCAACTTGGCTGCCACCACTGATATTTCCATGAGACCATCCCGAACCATAGGTTGATTTTCCTTCCTAGGGTTAAGGTTTGAGTTACGCCTAGGGTAAGGGTTCTATTAACCAGAAAGCCCTGAGTTCCAAGAACACAGCAGCTGCGAAGGACTAGCCAAGAAGAGCGCAAAAGTACCACAACATGCCTGCCTCCACAGCTTTTTCCTTGGGGACATGCCTAATTCCTGGCTGATTTGCCTTTCTCGTCATAGGGTTGCGGTTCGGCCTAGGGCTAGGATTTTTAAAAGCAGGAAGCCCTGAGTTCCAGGCACACTGGAGCTGTGAAAGGCATCCAAAAGGGAGTGCAAAAGTGCCACAACATGGCTGCTTTCACGGCTTTTTCCTTGGCAAGACGCCTAACACCAGGCTGATTTACCTTCCCAGGGTTACTGTTAGGCTTAGGCCTAGGGCTAGGATTTTTGAAACTAGGAAGCCCTGGGCTCCAGGCACACTGCAGCTGTTCAAGGCATCCCAAGGGGAGTACAAAAGTGCAACAACATGGCAGCTTTCACAGCTTTTTCCTTGGCACCATCCCTATACCTAGGCTGATTTATCTGCCTAGGGTTAGGGTTAGGGTTCAGCCTAGGGCTTGAATTTCTTTAACCAGGAAGCCCTGAGTTCCAGGCTTACTTCATCTGCCAAAGGCATCCCAAAGGGAGTGCAGAAGTGCCACAACATGGCTGCTTTCACGGCTTTTCCCTTAGGAAGAACCCTAATACCCGGCTGATTAACCTTCCTAGGGTTACTGTTAGGCTTAGGCCTAGGACTTTTAGAACCAGGAAGCCCTGGGCTCCAGGCACACTGCAGCTGCAAAAGGCATCCCAAGGGGAGCGCAAAAGTGACGCAACTTGGCTGCCACCACTGATATTTCCATGAGAGCATCCCGAACCATAGGCTGATTTCCCTTCCTAGGGTTAAGGTTTGAGTTACGCCTAGGGTAAGGGCTCTATTAACCAGAAAGCCCTAAGTTCCAAGAACACAGCAGCTGCGAAGGACTAGCCAAGAAGAGCGCAAAAGTAGCACAACATGCCTGCCTCCACAGCTTTTTCCTTGGGGACATGCCTAATTCCTGGCTGATTTGCCTTTCTCGTCTTAGGGTTGGGGTTCGGCCTAGGGCTAGGATTTTTAAAATCAGGAAGCCCTGAGTTCCAGGCACACTGGAGCTGTGAAAGGCATCCAAAAGGGAGTGCAAAAGTGCCACAACATGGCTGTTTCACGGCTTTTTCCTTGGCAAGAAGCCTAACATCAGGCTGATTTACCTTCCCAGGGTTACTGTTAGGCTTAGGCCTAGGGCTAGGATTTTTAAAACTAGGAAGCCCTTAGCTCCAGGCACACTGCAGCTGTTCAAGGCATCCCAAGGGGAGTACAAAAGTGCAACAACATGGCAGCTTTCACAGCTTTTTCCTTGGCACCATCCCTATACCTAGGCTGATTTATCTGCCTAGGGTTAGGGTTAGGGTTCAGCCTAGGGCTTGGATTTCTTTAACCAGGAAGCCCTGAGTTCCAGGCTTACTTCATCTGCCAAAGGCATCCCAAAGGGAGTGCAGAAGTGCCACAACATGGCTGCTTTCACGGCTTTTTCCTTGGCAAGAAGCCTAACATCAGGCTGATTTACCTTCCTAGGGTTACTGTTAGGCTTAGGCCTAGGACTTTTAAAACCAGGAAGCCCTGGCCTCCAGGCACACTGCAGCTGCGAAAGGCATCCCAAGGGGAGCGCAAAAGTGACGCAACTTGGCTGCCACCACTGATATTTCCATGAGACCATCCCGAACCATAGGTTGATTTTCCTTCCTAGGGTTAAGGTTTGAGTTACGCCTAGGGTAAGGGCTCTATTAACCAGAAAGCCCTGAGTTCCAAGAACACAGCAGCTGCGAAGGACTAGCCAAGAAGAGCGCAAAAGTACCACAACATGCCTGCCTCCACAGCTTTTTCCTTGTGGACATTCCTAATTCCTGGCTGATTTCCTTTTCTCGTCATAGGGTTGGGGTTCGGCCTAGGGCTAGGATTTTTAAAATCAGGAAGCCCTGAGTTCCAGGCACACTGGAGCTGTGAAAGGCATCCAAAAGGGAGTGCAAAAGTGCCACAACATGGCTGCTTTCACGGCTTTTTCCTTGGCAAGACGCCTAACACCAGGCTGATTTACCTTCCCAGGGTTACTGTTAGGCTTAGGCCTAGGGCTAGGATTTTTAAAACTAGGAAGCCCTTAGCTCCAGGCACACTGCAGCTGTTCAAGGCATCCCAAGGGGAGTACAAAAGTGCAACAACATGGCAGCTTTCACAGCTTTTTCCTTGGCACCATCCCTATACCTAGGCTGATTTATCTGCCTAGGGTTAGGGTTAGGGTTCAGCCTAGGGCTTGGATTTCTTTAACCAGGAAGCCCTGAGTTCCAGGCTTACTTCATCTGCCAAAGGCATCCCAAAGGGAGTGCAGAAGTGCCACAACATGGCTGCTTTCACGGCTTTTCCCTTAGGAAGAACCCTAATACCCGGCTGATTTACCTTCCTAGGGTTACTGTTAGGCTTAGGCCTAGGGCTCGGATTTTTGAAACTAGGAAGCCCTTAGCTCCAGGCACACTGCAGCTGTTCAAGGCATCCAAGGGGAGTACAAAAGTGCAACAACATGGCAGCTTTCACAGCTTTTTCCTTGGCACCATCCCTATACCTAGGCTGATTTATCTGCCTAGGGTTAGGGTTAGGGTTCAGCCTAGGGCTTGGATTTTTTTAACCAGGAAGCCCTGAGTTCCAGGCTTACTTCATCTGCCAAAGGCATCCCAAAGGGAGTGCAAAAGTGCCACAACATGGCTGCTTTCACGGCTTTTTCCTTGGCAAGAAGCCTAACATCAGGCTGATTTACCTTCCCAGGGTTACTGTTAGGCTTAGGCCTAGGGCTCGGATTTTTGAAACTAGGAAGCCCTTAGCTCCAGGCACACTGCAGCTGTTCAAGGCATCCCAAGGGGAGTACAAAAGTGCAACAACATGGCAGCTTTCACAGCTTTTTCCTTGGCACCATCCCTATACCTAGGCTGATTTATCTGCCTAGGGTTAGGGTTAGGGTTCAGCCTAGGGCTTGAATTTTTTTAACCAGGAAGCCCTGAGTTCCAGGCTTACTTCATCTGCCAAAGGCATCCCAAAGGGAGTGCAGAAGTGCCACAACATGGCTGCTTTCACGGCTTTTCCCTTAGGAAGAACCCTAATACCCGGCTGATTTACCTTCCTAGGGTTACTGTTAGGCTTAGGCCTAGGACTTTTAAAACCAGGAAGCCCTGGGCTCCAGGCACACTGCAGCTGCGAAAGGCATCCCAAGGGGAGCGCAAAAGTGACGCAACTTGGCTGCCACCACTGATATTTCCATGAGACCATCCCGAACCATAGGTTGATTTTCCTTCCTAGGGTTAAGGTTTGAGTTACGCCTAGGGTAAGGGTTCTATTAACCAGAAAGCCCTGAGTTCCAAGAACACAGCAGCTGCGAAGGACTAGCCAAGAAGAGCGCAAAAGTACCACAACATGCCTGCCTCCACAGCTTTTTCCTTGGGGACATGCCTAATTCCTGGCTGATTTGCTTTTCTCGTCATAGGGTTGGGGTTCGGCCTAGGGCTAGGATTTTTAAAATCAGGAAGCCCTGAGTTCCAGGCACACTGGAGCTGTGAAAGGCATCCAAAAGGGAGTGCAAAAGTGCCACAACATGGCTGCTTTCACGGCTTTTTCCTTGGCAAGACGCCTAACACCAGGCTGATTTACCTTCCCAGGGTTACTGTTAGGCTTAGGCCTAGGGCTAGGATTTTTAAAACTAGGAAGCCCTTAGCTCCAGGCACACTGCAGCTGTTCAAGGCATCCCAAGGGGAGTACAAAAGTGCAACAACATGGCAGCTTTCACAGCTTTTTCCTTGGCACCATCCCTATACCTAGGCTGATTTATCTGCCTAGGGTTAGGGTTAGGGTTCAGCCTAGGGCTTGGATTTCTTTAACCAGGAAGCCCTGAGTTCCAGGCTTACTTCATCTGCCAAAGGCATCCCAAAGGGAGTGCAGAAGTGCCACAACATGGCTGCTTTCACGGCTTTTCCCTTAGGAAGAACCCTAATACCCGGCTGATTTACCTTCCTAGGGTTACTGTTAGGCTTAGGCCTAGGGCTCGGATTTTTGAAACTAGGAAGCCCTTAGCTCCAGGCACACTGCAGCTGTTCAAGGCATCCAAGGGGAGTACAAAAGTGCAACAACATGGCAGCTTTCACAGCTTTTTCCTTGGCACCATCCCTATACCTAGGCTGATTTATCTGCCTAGGGTTAGGGTTAGGGTTCAGCCTAGGGCTTGGATTTTTTTAACCAGGAAGCCCTGAGTTCCAGGCTTACTTCATCTGCCAAAGGCATCCCAAAGGGAGTGCAAAAGTGCCACAACATGGCTGCTTTCACGGCTTTTTCCTTGGCAAGAAGCCTAACATCAGGCTGATTTACCTTCCCAGGGTTACTGTTAGGCTTAGGCCTAGGGCTCGGATTTTTGAAACTAGGAAGCCCTTAGCTCCAGGCACACTGCAGCTGTTCAAGGCATCCCAAGGGGAGTACAAAAGTGCAACAACATGGCAGCTTTCACAGCTTTTTCCTTGGCACCATCCCTATACCTAGGCTGATTTATCTGCCTAGGGTTAGGGTTAGGGTTCAGCCTAGGGCTTGAATTTTTTTAACCAGGAAGCCCTGAGTTCCAGGCTTACTTCATCTGCCAAAGGCATCCCAAAGGGAGTGCAGAAGTGCCACAACATGGCTGCTTTCACGGCTTTTCCCTTAGGAAGAACCCTAATACCCGGCTGATTTACCTTCCTAGGGTTACTGTTAGGCTTAGGCCTAGGACTTTTAAAACCAGGAAGCCCTGGGCTCCAGGCACACTGCAGCTGCGAAAGGCATCCCAAGGGGAGCGCAAAAGTGACGCAACTTGGCTGCCATCACTGATATTTCCATGAGACCATCCCGAACCATAGGTTGATTTTCCTTCCTAGGGTTAAGGTTTGAGTTACGCCTAGGGTAAGGGTTCTATTAACCAGAAAGCCCTGAGTTCCAAGAACACAGCAGCTGCGAAGGACTAGCCAAGAAGAGCGCAAAAGTACCACAACATGCCTGCCTCCACAGCTTTTTCCTTGGGGACATGCCTAATTCCTGGCTGATTTGCCTTTCTCGTCATAGGGTTGCGGTTCGGCCTAGGGTCAGGATTTTTACAAGCAGGAAGCCCTGAGTTCCAGGCACACTGGAGCTGTGAAAGGCATCCAAAAGGGAGTGCAAAAGTGCCACAACATGGCTGCTTTCACGGCTTTTTCCTTGGCAAGAAGCCTAACACCAGGCTGATTTACTTTCCCAGGGTTACTGTTAGGCTTAGGCCTAGGGCTAGGATTTTTGAAACTAGGAAGCCCTTAGCTCCAGGCACACTGGAGCTGTTCAAGGCATCCCAAGGGGAGTACAAAAGTGCAACAACATGGCAGCTTTCACAGGTTTTTCCTTGGCAAGAAGCCTAACACCAGGCTGATTTACTTTCCCAGGGTTACTGTTAGGCTTAGGCCTAGGGCTAGGATTTTTGAAACTAGGAAGCCCTTAGCTCCAGGCACACTGCAGCTGTTCAAGGCATCCCAAGGGGAGTACAAAAGTGCAACAACATGGCAGCTTTCACAGCTTTTTCCTTGGCACCATCCCTATACCTAGGCTGATTTATCTGCCTAGGGTTAGGGTTAGGGTTCAGCCTAGGGCTTGGATTTCTTTAACCAGGAAGCCCTGAGTTCCAGGCTTACTTCATCTGCCAAAGGCATCCCAAAGGGAGTGCAGAAGTGCCACAACATGGCTGCTTTCACGGCTTTTTCCTTGGCAAGAAGCCTAACATCAGGCTGATTTACCTTCCCAGGGTTACTGTTAGGCTTAGGCCTAGGGCTAGGATTTTTGAAACTAGGAAGCCCTGGGCTCCAGGCACACTGCAGCTGTTCAAGGCATCCCAAGGGGAGTACAAAAGTGCAACAACATGGCAGCTTTCACAGCTTTTTCCTTGGCACCATCCCTATACCTTGGCTGATTTATCTGCCTAGGGTTAGGGTTAGGGTTCAGCCTAGGGCTTGAATTTTTTTAACCAGGAAGCCCTGAGTTCCAGGCTTACTTCATCTGCCAAAGGCATCCCAAAGGGAGTGCAGAAGTGCCACAACATGGCTGCTTTCACGGCTTTTCCCTTAGGAAGAACCCTAATACCTGGCTGATTTACCTTCCTAGGGTTACTGTTAGGCTTAGGCCTAGGACTTTTAAAACCAGGAAGCCCTGGGCTCCAGGCACACTGCAGCTGCGAAAGGCATCCCAAGGGGAGCGCAAAAGTGACGCAACTTGGCTGCCACCACTGATATTTCCATGAGACCATCCCGAACCATAGGTTGATTTTCCTTCCTAGGGTTAAGGTTTGAGTTACGCCTAGGGTAAGGGTTCTATTAACCAGAAAGCCCTGAGTTCCAAGAACACAGCAGCTGCGAAGGACTAGCCAAGAAGAGCGCAAAAGTACCACAACATGCCTGTCTCCACAGCTTTTTCCTTGGGGACATGCCTAATTCCTGGCTGATTTGCCTTTCTCGTCTTAGGGTTGGTGTTCGGCCTAGGGCTAGGATTTTTAAAATCAGGAAGCCCTGAGTTCCAGGCACACTGGAGCTGTGAAAGGCATCCAAAAGGGAGTGCAAAAGTGCCACAACATGGCTGCTTTCACGGCTTTTTCCTTGGCAAGAAGCCTAACATCAGGCTGATTTACTTTCCCAGGGTTACTGTTAGGCTTAGGCCTAGGGCTAGGATTTTTGAAACTAGGAAGCCCTGGGCTCCAGGCACACTGCAGCTGTTCAAGGCATCCCAAGGGGAGTACAAAAGTGCAACAACATGGCAGCTTTCACAGCTTTTTCCTTGGCACCATCCCTATACCTAGGCTGATTTATCTGCCTAGGGTTAGGGTTAGGGTTCAGCCTAGGGCTTGGATTTCTTTAACCAGGAAGCCCTGAGTTCCAGGCTTACTTCATCTGCCAAAGGCATCCCAAAGGGAGTGCAGAAGTGCCACAACATGGCTGCTTTCACGGCTTTTCCCTTAGGAAGAACCCTAATACCCGGCTGATTTACCTTCCTAGGGTTACTGTTAGGCTTAGGCCTAGGACTTTTAAAACCAGGAAGCCCTGGGCTCCAGGCACACTGCAGCTGCAAAAGGCATCCCAAGGGGAGCGCAAAAGTGACGCAACTTGGCTGCCACCACTGATATTTCCATGAGACCATCCCGAACCATAGGCTGATTTTCCTTCCTAGGGTTAAGGTTTGAGTTACGCCTAGGGTAAGGGTTCTATTAACCAGAAAGCCCTGAGTTCCAAGAACACAGCAGCTGCGAAGGACTAGCCAAGAAGAGCACAAAAGTACCACAACATGCCTGCCTCCACAGCTTTTTCCTTGGGGACATGCCTAATTCCTGGCTGATTTGCCTTTCTCGTCTTAGGGTTGGGGTTCGGCCTAGGGCTAGGATTTTTAAAAGCAGGAAGCCCTGAGTTCCAGGCACACTGGAGCTGTGAAAGGCATCCAAAAGGGAGTGCAAAAGTGCCACAACATGGCTGCTTTCACGGCTTTTTCCTTGGCAAGAAGCCTAACATCAGGCTGATTTACTTTCCCAGGGTTACTGTTAGGCTTAGGCCTAGGGCTAGGATTTTTGAAACTAGGAAGCCCTTAGCTCCAGGCACACTGCAGCTGTTCAAGGCATCCCAAGGGGAGTACAAAAGTGCAACAACATGGCAGCTTTCACAGCTTTTTCCTTGGCACCATCCCTATACCTAGGCTGATTTATCTGCCTAGGGTTAGGGTTAGGGTTCAGCCTAGGGCTTGAATTTTTTTTACCAGGAAGCCCTGAGTTCCAGGCTTACTTCATCTGCCAAAGGCATCCCAAAGGGAGTGCAGAAGTGCCACAACATGGCTGCTTTCACGGCTTTTCCCTTAGGAAGAACCCTAATACCCGGCTGATTTACCTTCCTAGGGTTACTGTTAGGCTTAGGCCTAGGACTTTTAAAACCAGGAAGCCCTGGGCTCCAGGCACACTGCAGCTGCGAAAGGCATCCCAAGGGGAGCGCAAAAGTGACGCAACTTGGCTGCCACCACTGATATTTCCATGAGACCATCCCGAACCATAGGCTGATTTTCCTTCCTAGGGTTAAGGTTTGAGTTACGCCTAGGGTAAGGGTTCTATTAACCAGAAAGCCCTGAGTTCCAAGAACACAGCAGCTGCGAAGGACTAGCCAAGAAGAGCGCAAAAGTACCACAACATGCCTGCCTCCACAGCTTTTTCCTTGGGGACATGCCTAATTCCTGGCTGATTTGCCTTTCTCGTCTTAGGGTTGGGGTTCGGCCTAGGGCTAGGATTTTTAAAATCAGGAATCCCTGAGTTCCAGGCACACTGCAGCTGTGAAAGGCATCCAAAAGGGAGTGCAAAAGTGCCACAACATGGCTGCTTTCACGGCTTTTTCCTTGGCAAGAAACCTAACATCAGGCTGATTTACTTTCCCAGGGTTACTGTTAGGCTTAGGCCTAGGGCTAGGATTTTTGAAACTAGGAAGCCCTGGGCTCCAGGCACACTGCAGCTGTTCAAGGCATCCCAAGGGGAGTACAAAAGTGCAACAACATGGCAGCTTTCACAGCTTTTTCCTTGGCACCATCCCTATACCTAGGCTGATTTATCTGCCTAGGGTTAGGGTTAGGGTTCAGCCTAGGGCTTGGATTTCTTTAACCAGGAAGCCCTGAGTTCCAGGCTTACTTCATCTGCCAAAGGCATCCCAAAGGGAGTGCAGAAGTGCCACAACATGGCTGCTTTCACGGCTTTTCCCTTAGGAAGAACCCTAATACCCGGCTGATTTACCTTCCTAGGGTTACTGTTAGGCTTAGGCCTAGGACTTTTAAAACCAGGAAGCCCTGGGCTCCAGGCACACTGCAGCTGCAAAAGGCATCCCAAGGGGAGCGCAAAAGTGACGCAACTTGGCTGCCACCACTGATATTTCCATGAGACCATCCCGAACCATAGGCTGATTTTCCTTCCTAGGGTTAAGGTTTGAGTTACGCCTAGGGTAAGGGTTCTATTAACCAGAAAGCCCTGAGTTCCAAGAACACAGCAGCTGCGAAGGACTAGCCAAGAAGAGCGCAAAAGTACCACAACATGCCTGCCTCCACAGCTTTTTCCTTGGGGACATGCCTAATTCCTGGCTGATTTGCCTTTCTCGTCATAGGGTTGCGGTTCGGCCTAGGGCTAGGATTTTTAAAAGCAGGAAGCCCTGAGTTCCAGGCACACTGGAGCTGTGAAAGGCATCCAAAAGGGAGTGCAAAAGTGCCACAACATGGCTGCTTTCACGGCTTTTTCCTTGGCAAGAAGCCTAACACCAGGCTGATTTACTTTCCCAGGGTTACTGTTAGGCTTAGGCCTAGGGCTAGGATTTTTGAAACTAGGAAGCCCTGAGCTCCAGGCACACTGCAGCTGTTCAAGGCATCCCAAGGGGAGTACAAAAGTGCAACAACATGGCAGCTTTCACAGCTTTTTCCTTGGCAAGAAGCCTAACACCAGGCTGATTTACTTTCCCAGGGTTACTGTTAGGCTTAGGCCTAGGGCTAGGATTTTTGAAACTAGGAAGCCCTTAGCTCCAGGCACACTGCAGCTGTTCAAGGCATCCCAAGGGGAGTACAAAAGTGCAACAACATGGCAGCTTTCACAGCTTTTTCCTTGGCACCATCCCTATACCTAGGCTGATTTATCTGCCTAGGGTTAGGGTTAGGGTTCAGCCTAGGGCTTGGATTTCTTTAACCAGGAAGCCCTGAGTTCCAGGCTTACTTCATCTGCCAAAGGCATCCCAAAGGGAGTGCAGAAGTGCCACAACATGGCTGCTTTCACGGCTTTTTCCTTGGCAAGAAGCCTAACATCAGGCTGATTTACCTTCCCAGGGTTACTGTTAGGCTTAGGCCTAGGGCTAGGATTTTTGAAACTAGGAAGCCCTGGGCTCCAGGCACACTGCAGCTGTTCAAGGCATCCCAAGGGGAGTACAAAAGTGCAACAACATGGCAGCTTTCACAGCTTTTTCCTTGGCACCATCCCTATACCTAGGCTGATTTATCTGCCTAGGGTTAGGGTTAGGGTTCAGCCTAGGGCTTGAATTTTTTTAACCAGGAAGCCCTGAGTTCCAGGCTTACTTCATCTGCCAAAGGCATCCCAAAGGGAGTGCAGAAGTGCCACAACATGGCTGCTTTCACGGCTTTTCCCTTAGGAAGAACCCTAATACCCGGCTGATTTACCTTCCTAGGGTTACTGTTAGGCTTAGGCCTAGGACTTTTAAAACCAGGAAGCCCTGGGCTCCAGGCACACTGCAGCTGCAAAAGGCATCCCAAGGGGAGCGCAAAAGTGACGCAACTTGGCTGCCACCACTGATATTTCCATGAGAGCATCCCGAACCATAGGCTGATTTTCCTTCCTAGGGTTAAGGTTTGAGTTACGCCTAGGGTAAGGGTTCTATTAACCAGAAAGCCCTGAGTTCCAAGAACACAGCAGCTGCGAAGGACTAGCCAAGAAGAGCGCAAAAGTACCACAACATGCCTGCCTCCACAGCTTTTTCCTTGGGGACATGCCTAATTCCTGGCTGATTTGCCTTTCTCGTCTTAGGGTTGGGGTTCGGCCTAGGGCTAGGATTTTTAAAATCAGGAATCCCTGAGTTCCAGGCACACTGCAGCTGTGAAAGGCATCCAAAAGGGAGTGCAAAAGTGCCACAACATGGCTGCTTTCACGGCTTTTTCCTTGGCAAGAAACCTAACACCAGGCTGATTTACTTTCCCAGGGTTACTGTTAGACTTAGGCCCAGGGCTAGGATTTTTGAAACTAGGAAGCCCTGGGCTCCAGGCACACTGCAGCTGTTCAAGGCATCCCAAGGGGAGTACAAAAGTGCAACAACATGGCAGCTTTCACAGCTTTTTCCTTGGCACCATCCCTATACCTAGGCTGATTTATCTGCCTAGGGTTAGGGTTAGGGTTCAGCCTAGGGCTTGGATTTCTTTAACCAGGAAGCCCTGAGTTCCAGGCTTACTTCATCTGCCAAAGGCATCCCAAAGGGAGTGCAGAAGTGCCACAACATGGCTGCTTTCACGGCTTTTCCCTTAGGAAGAACCCTAATACCCGGCTGATTTACCTTCCTAGGGTTACTGTTAGGCTTAGGCCTAGGACTTTTAAAACCAGGAAGCCCTGGGCTCCAGGCACACTGCAGCTGCGAAAGGCATCCCAAGGGGAGCGCAAAAGTGACGCAACTTGGCTGCCACCACTGATATTTCCATGAGACCATCCCGAACCATAGGCTGATTTTCCTTCCTAGGGTTAAGGTTTGAGTTACGCCTAGGGTAAGTGTTCTATTAACCAGAAAGCCCTGAGTTCCAAGAACACAGCAGCTGCGAAGGACTAGCCAAGAAGAGCGCAAAAGTACCACAACATGCCTGCCTCCACAGCTTTTTCCTTGGGGACATGCCTAATTCCTGGCTGATTTGCCTTTCTCGTCATAGGGTTGGGGTTCGGCCTAGGGCTAGGATTTTTAAAAGCAGGAAGCCCTGAGTTCCAGGCACACTGGAGCTGTGAAAGGCATCCAAAAGGGAGTGCAAAAGTGCCACAACATGGCTGCTTTCACGGCTTTTTCCTTGGCAAGAAGCCTAACACCAGGCTGATTTACTTTCCCAGGGTTACTGTTAGGCTTAGGCCTAGGGCTAGGATTTTTGAAACTAGGAAGCCCTTAGCTCCAGGCACACTGCAGCTGTTCAAGGCATCCCAAGGGGAGTACAAAAGTGCAACAACATGGCAGCTTTCACAGCTTTTTCCTTGGCACCATCCCTATACCTGGGCTGATTTATCTGCCTAGGGTTAGGGTTAGGGTTCAGCCTAGGGCTTGGATTTCTTTAACCAGGAAGCCCTGAGTTCCAGGCTTACTTCATCTGCCAAAGGCATCCCAAAGGGAGTGCAGAAGTGCCACAACATGGCTGCTTTCACGGCTTTTTCCTTGGCAAGAAACCTAACATCAGGCTGATTTACCTTCCCAGGGTTACTGTTAGGCTTAGGCCTAGGGCTAGGATTTTTGAAACTAGGAAGCCCTTAGCTCCAGGCACACTGCAGCTGTTCAAGGCATCCCAAGGGGAGTACAAAAGTGCAACAACATGGCAGCTTTCACAGCTTTTTCCTTGGCACCATCCCTATACCTAGGCTGATTTATCTGCCTAGGGTTAGGGTTAGGGTTCAGCCTAGGGCTTGAATTTTTTTAACCAGGAAGCCCTGAGTTCCAGGCTTACTTCATCTGCCAAAGGCATCCCAAAGGGAGTGCAGAAGTGCCACAACATGGCTGCTTTCACGGCTTTTCCCTTAGGAAGAACCCTAATACCCGGCTGATTTACCTTCCTAGGGTTACTGTTAGGCTTAGGCCTAGGACTTTTAAAACCAGGAAGCCCTGGGCTCCAGGCACACTGCAGCTGCGAAAGGCATCCCAAGGGGAGCGCAAAAGTGACGCAACTTGGCTGCCACCACTGATATTTCCATGAGACCATCCCGAACCATAGGCTGATTTTCCTTCCTAGGGTTAAGGTTTGAGTTACGCCTAGGGTAAGGGCTCTATTAACCAGAAAGCCCTGAGTTCCAAGAACACAGCAGCTGCGAAGGACTAGCCAAGAAGAGCGCAAAAGTACCACAACATGCCTGCCTCCACAGCTTTTTCCTTGTGGACATGCCTAATTCCTGGCTGATTTGCCTTTCTCGTCATAGGGTTGGGGTTCGGCCTAGGGCTAGGATTTTTAAAATCAGGAAGCCCTGAGTTCCAGGCACACTGGAGCTGTGAAAGGCATCCAAAAGGGAGTGCAAAAGTGCCACAACATGGCTGCTTTCACGGCTTTTTCGTTGGCAAGACGCCTAACACCAGGCTGATTTACCTTTCCAGGGTTAATGTTAGGCTTAGGCCTAGGGCTAGGATTTTTAAAACTAGGAAGCCCTTAGCTCCAGGCACACTGCAGCTGTTCAAGGCATCCCAAGGGGAGTACAAAAGTGCAACAACATGGCAGCTTTCACAGCTTTTTCCTTGGCACCATCCCTATACCTAGGCTGATTTATCTGCCTAGGGTTAGGGTTAGGGTTCAGCCTAGGGCTTGAATTTCTTTAACCAGGAAGCCCTGAGTTCCAGGCTTACTTCATCTGCCAAAGGCATCCCAAAGGGAGTGCAGAAGTGCCACAACATGGCTGCTTTCACGGCTTTTCCCTTAGGAAGAACCCTAATACCCGGCTGATTTACCTTCCTAGGGTTACTGTTAGGCTTAGGCCTAGGACTTTTAAAACCAGGAAGCCCTGGGCTCCAGGCACACTGCAGCTGCAAAAGGCATCCCAAGGGGAGCGCAAAAGTGACGCAACTTGGCTGCCACCACTGATATTTCCATGAGACCATCCCGAACCATAGGCTGATTTTCCTTCCTAGGGTTAAGGTTTGAGTTACGCCTAGGGTAAGGGTTCTATTAACCAGAAAGCCCTGAGTTCCAAGAACACAGCAGCTGCGAAGGACTAGCCAAGAAGAGCGCAAAAGTACCACAACATGCCTGCCTCCACAGCTTTTTCCTTGGGGACATGCCTAATTCCTGGCTGATTTGCCTTTCTCGTCTTAGGGTTGGGGTTCGGCCTAGGGCTAGGATTTTTAAAATCAGGAAGCCCTGAGTTCCAGGCACACTGGAGCTGTGAAAGGCATCCAAAAGGGAGTGCAAAAGTGCCACAACATGGCTGTTTCACGGCTTTTTCCTTGGCAAGAAGCCTAACATCAGGCTAATTTACTTTCCCAGGGTTACTGTTAGGCTTAGGCCTAGGGCTAGGATTTTTGAAACTAGGAAGCCCTTAGCTCCAGGCACACTGCAGCTGTTCAAGGCATCCCAAGGGGAGTACAAAAGTGCAACAACATGGCAGCTTTCACAGCTTTTTCCTTGGCACCATCCCTATACCTAGGCTGATTTATCTGCCTAGGGTTAGGGTTAGGGTTCAGCCTAGGGCTTGGATTTCTTTAACCAGGAGGCCCTGAGTTCCAGGCTTACTTCATCTGCCAAAGGCATCCCAGAGCGAGTGCAGAAGTGCCACAACATGGCTGCTTTCACGCCTTTTTCCTTGGCAAGAAGCCTAACATCAGGCTGGTTTACCTTCCCAGGGTTACTGTTAGGCTTAGGCCTAGGGCTAGGATTTTTGAAACTAGGAAGCCCTTGGCTCCAGGCACACTGCAGCTGTTCAAGGCATCCCAAGGGGAGTACAAAAGTGCAACAACATGGCAGCTTTCACAGCTTTTTCCTTGGCACCATCCCTATACCTAGGCTGATTTATCTGCCTAGGGTTAGGGTTAGGGTTCAGCCTAGGGCTTGAATTTTTTTAACCAGGAAGCCCTGAGTTCCAGGCTTACTTCATCTGCCAAAGGCATCCCAAAGGGAGTGCAGAAGTGCCACAACATGGCTGCTTTCACGGCTTTTCCCTTAGGAAGAACCCTAATACCCGGCTGATTTACCTTCCTAGGGTTACTGTTAGGCTTAGGCCTAGGACTTTTAAAACCAGGAAGCCCTGGCCTCCAGGCACACTGCAGCTGCGAAAGGCATCCCAAGGGGAGCGCAAAAGTGACGCAACTTGGCTGCCACCACTGATATTTCCATGAGACCATCCCGAACCATAGGTTGATTTTCCTTCCTAGGGTTAAGGTTTGAGTTACGCCTAGGGTAAGGGCTCTATTAACCAGAAAGCCCTGAGTTCCAAGAACACAGCAGCTGCGAAGGACTAGCCAAGAAGAGCGCAAAAGTACCACAACATGCCTGCCTCCACAGCTTTTTCCTTGTGGACATGCCTAATTCCTGGCTGATTTCCTTTTCTCGTCATAGGGTTGGGGTTCGGCCTAGGGCTATGATTTTTAAAAGCAGGAAGCCCTGAGTTCCAGACACACTGGAGCTGTGAAAGGCATCCAAAAGGGAGTGCAAAAGTGCCACAACATGGCTGCTTTCACGGCTTTTTCCTTGGCAAGACGCCTAACACCAGGCTGATTTACCTTCCCAGGGTTACTGTTAGGCTTAGGCCTAGGGCTAGGATTTTTAAAACTAGGAAGCCCTTAGCTCCAGGGACACTGCAGCTGTTCAAGGCATCCCAAGGGGAGTACAAAAGTGCAACAACATGGCAGCTTTCACAGCTTTTTCCTTGGCACCATCCCTATACCTAGGCTGATTTATCTGCCTAGGGTTAGGGTTAGGGTTCAGCCTAGGGCTTGAATTTCTTTAACCAGGAAGCCCTGAGTTCCAGGCTTACTTCATCTGCCAAAGGCATCCCAAAGGGAGTGCAGAAGTGCCACAACATGGCTGCTTTCACGGCTTTTCCCTTAGGAAGAACCCTAATACCCGGCTGATTTACCTTCCTAGGGTTACTGTTACGCTTAGGCCTAGGGCTAGGATTTTTGAAACTAGGAAGCCCTTAGCTCCAGGCACACTGCAGCTGTTCAAGGCATCCCAAGGGGAGTACAAAAGTGCAACAACATGGCAGCTTTCACAGCTTTTTCCTTGGCACCATCCCTATACCTGGGCTGATTTATCTGCCTAGGGTTAGGGTTAGGGTTCAGCCTAGGGCTTGAATTTTTTTAACCAGGAAGCCCTGAGTTCCAGGCTTACTTCATCTGCCAAAGGCATCCCAAAGGGAGTGCAGAAGTGCCACAACATGGCTGCTTTCACGGCTCTTCCCTTAGGAAGAACCCTAATACCTGGCTGATTTACCTTCCTAGGGTTACTGTTAGGCTTAGGCCTAGGACTTTTAAAACCAGGAAGCCCTGGGCTCCAGGCACACTGCAGCTGCAAAAGGCATCCCAAGGGGAGCGCAAAAGTGACGCAACTTGGCTGCCACCACTGATATTTCCATGAGACCATCCCGAACCATAGGTTGATTTTCCTTCCTAGGGTTAAGGTTTGAGTTACGCCTAGGGTAAGGGTTCTATTAACCAGAAAGCCCTGAGTTCCAAGAACACAGCAGCTGCGAAGGACTAGCCAAGAAGAGCGCAAAAGTACCACAACATGCCTGCCTCCACAGCTTTTTCCTTGGGGACATGCCTAATTCCTGGCTGATTTGCCTTTCTCGTCATAGGGTTGGGGTTCGGCCTAGGGCTAGGATTTTTAAAAGCAGGAAGCCCTGAGTTCCAGGCACACTGGAGCTGTGAAAGGCATCCAAAAGGGAGTGCAAAAGTGCCACAACATGGCTGCTTTCACGGCTTTTTCCTTGGCAAGACGCCTAACACCAGGCTGATTTACCTTCCCAGGGTTACTGTTAGGCTTAGGCCTAGGGCTAGGATTTTTAAAACTAGGAAGCCCTTAGCTCCAGGCACACTGCAGCTGTTCAAGGCATCCCAAGGGGAGTACAAAAGTGCAACAACATGGCAGCTTTCACAGCTTTTTCCTTGGCACCATCCCTATACCTAGGCTGATTTATCTGCCTAGGGTTAGGGTTAGGGTTCAGCCTAGGGCTTGAATTTCTTTAACCAGGAAGCCCTGAGTTCCAGGCTTACTTCATCTGCCAAAGGCATCCCAAAGGGAGTGCAGAAGTGCCACAACATGGCTGCTTTAACGGCTTTTCCCTTAGGAAGAACCCTAATACCCGGCTGATTTACCTTCCTAGGGTTACTGTTAGGCTTAGGCCTAGGACTTTTAAAACCAGGAAGCCCTGGGCTCCAGGCACACTGCAGCTGCAAAAGGCATCCCAAGGGGAGCGCAAAAGTGACGCAACTTGGCTGCCACCACTGATATTTCCATGAGAGAATCCCGAACCATAGGCTGATTTCCCTTCCTAGGGTTAAGGTTTGAGTTACGCCTAGGGTAAGGGCTCTATTAACCAGAAAGCCCTAAGTTCCAAGAACACAGCAGCTGCGAAGGACTAGCCAAGAAGAGCGCAAAAGTAGCACAACATGCCTGCCTCCACAGCTTTTTCCTTGGGGACATGCCTAATTCCTGGCTGATTTGCCTTTCTCGTCTTAGGGTTGGGGTTCGGCCTAGGGCTAGGATTTTTAAAATCAGGAAGCCCTGAGTTCCAGGCACACTGGAGCTGTGAAAGGCATCCAAAAGGGAGTGCAAAAGTGCCACAACATGGCTGCTTTCACGGCTTTTTCCTTGGCAAGAAGCCTAACATCAGGCTGATTTACTTTCCCAGGGTTACTGTTAGGCTTAGGCCTAGGGCTAGGATTTTTAAAACTAGGAAGCCCTTAGCTCCAGGCACACTGCAGCTGTTCAAGGCATCCCAAGGGGAGTACAAAAGTGCAACAACATGGCAGCTTTCACAGCTTTTTCCTTGGCACCATCCCTATACCTAGGCTGATTTATCTGCCTAGGGTTAGGGTTAGGGTTCAGCCTAGGGCTTGGATTTCTTTAACCAGGAAGCCCTGAGTTCCAGGCTTACTTCATCTGCCAAAGGCATCCCAAAGGGAGTGCAGAAGTGCCACAACATGGCTGCTTTCACGGCTTTTCCCTTAGGAAGAACCCTAATACCCGGCTGATTTACCTTCCTAGGGTTACTGTTAGGCTTAGGCCTAGGGCTAGGATTTTTGAAACTAGGAAGCCCTTAGCTCCAGGCACACTGCAGCTGTTCAAGGCATCCAAGGGGAGTACAAAAGTGCAACAACATGGCAGCTTTCACAGCTTTTTCCTTGGCACCATCCCTATACCTAGGCTGATTTATCTGCCTAGGGTTAGGGTTAGGGTTCAGCCTAGGGCTTGGATTTTTTTAACCAGGAAGCCCTGAGTTCCAGGCTTACTTCATCTGCCAAAGGCATCCCAAAGGGAGTGCAAAAGTGCCACAACATGGCTGCTTTCACGGCTTTTTCCTTGGCAAGAAGCCTAACATCAGGCTGATTTACCTTCCCAGGGTTACTGTTAGGCTTAGGCCTAGGGCTAGGATTTTTGAAACTAGGAAGCCCTGGGCTCCAGGCACACTGCAGCTGTTCAAGGCATCCCAAGGGGAGTACAAAAGTGCAACAACATGGCAGCTTTCACAGCTTTTTTCTTGGCACCATCCCTATACCTAGGCTGATTTATCTGCCTAGGGTTAGGGTTAGGGTTCAGCCTAGGGCTTGAATTTTTTTAACCAGGAAGCCCTGAGTTCCAGGCTTACTTCATCTGCCAAAGGCATCCCAAAGGGAGTGCAGAAGTGCCACAACATGGCTGCTTTCACGGCTTTTCCCTTAGGAAGAACCCTAATACCCGGCTGATTTACCTTCCTAGGGTTACTGTTAGGCTTAGGCCTAGGACTTTTAAAACCAGGAAGCCCTGGGCTCCAGGCACACTGCAGCTGCGAAAGGCATCCCAAGGGGAGCGCAAAAGTGACGCAACTTGGCTGCCACCACTGATATTTCCATGAGACCATCCCGAACCATAGGTTGATTTTCCTTCCTAGGGTTAAGGTTTGAGTTACGCCTAGGGTAAGGGCTCTATTAACCAGAAAGCCCTGAGTTCCAAGAACACAGCAGCTGCGAAGGACTAGCCAAGAAGAGCGCAAAAGTACCACAACATGCCTGCCTCCACAGCTTTTTCCTTGGGGACATGCCTAATTCCTGGCTGATTCGCCTTTCTCGTCATAGGGTTGCGGTTCGGCCTAGGGCTAGGATTTTTAAAAGCAGGAAGCCCTGAGTTCCAGGCACACTGGAGCTGTGAAAGGCATCCAAAAGGGAGTGCAAAAGTGCCACAACATGGCTGCTTTCACGGCTTTTTCCTTGGCAAGAAGCCTAACACCAGGCTGATTTACTTTCCCAGGGTTACTGTTAGGCTTAGGCCTAGGGCTAGGATTTTTGAAACTAGGAAGCCCTTAGCTCCAGGCACACTGCAGCTGTTCAAGGCATCCCAAGGGGAGTACAAAAGTGCAACAACATGGCAGCTTTCACAGCTTTTTCCTTGGCAAGAAGCCTAACACCAGGCTGATTTACTTTCCCAGGGTTACTGTTAGGCTTAGGCCTAGGGCTAGGATTTTTGAAATTAGGAAGCCCTGGGCTCCAGGCACACTGCAGCTGTTCAAGGCATCCCAAGGGGAGTACAAAAGTGCAACAACATGGCAGCTTTCACAGCTTTTTCCTTGGCACCATCCCTATACCTAGGCTGATTTATCTGCCTAGGGTTAGGGTTAGGGTTCAGCCTAGGGCTTGGATTTCTTTAACCAGGAAGCCCTGAGTTCCAGGCTTACTTCATCTGCCAAAGGCATCCCAAAGGGAGTGCAGAAGTGCCACAACATGGCTGCTTTCACGGCTTTTTCCTTGGCAAGAAGCCTAACATCAGGCTGATTTACCTTCCCAGGGTTACTGTTAGGCTTAGGCCTAGGGCTAGGATTTTTGAAACTAGGAAGCCCTGGGCTCCAGGCACACTGCAGCTGTTCAAGGCATCCCAAGGGGAGTACAAAAGTGCAACAACATGGCAGCTTTCACAGCTTTTTCCTTGGCACCATCCCTATACCTAGGCTGATTTATCTGCCTAGGGTTAGGGTTAGGGTTCAGCCTAGGGCTTGAATTTTTTTAACCAGGAAGCCCTGAGTTCCAGGCTTACTTCATCTGCCAAAGGCATCCCAAAGGGAGTGCAGAAGTGCCACAACATGGCTGCTTTCACGGCTTTTCCCTTAGGAAGAACCCTAATACCTGGCTGATTTACCTTCCTAGGGTTACTGTTAGGCTTAGGCCTAGGACTTTTAAAACCAGGAAGCCCTGGGCTCCAGGCACACTGCAGCTGCGAAAGGCATCCCAAGGGGAGCGCAAAAGTGACGCAACTTGGCTGCCACCACTGATATTTCCATGAGACCATCCCGAACCATAGGTTGATTTTCCTTCCTAGGGTTAAGGTTTGAGTTACGCCTAGGGTAAGGGTTCTATTAACCAGAAAGCCCTGAGTTCCAAGAACACAGCAGCTGCGAAGGACTAGCCAAGAAGAGCGCAAAAGTACCACAACATGCCTGCCTCCACAGCTTTTTCCTTGGGGACATGCCTAATTCCTGGCTGATTTGCCTTTCTCGTCATAGGGTTGGGGTTCGGCCTAGGGCTAGGATTTTTAAAAGCAGGAAGCCCTGAGTTCCAGGCACACTGGAGCTGTGAAAGGCATCCAAAAGGGAGTGCAAATGTGCCACAACATGGCTGCTTTCACGGCTTTTTCCTTGGCAAGAAGCCTAACACCAGGCTGATTTACCTTCCCAGGGTTACTGTTAGGCTTAGGCCTAGGGCTAGGATTTTTAAAACTAGGAAGCCCTTAGCTCCAGGCACACTGCAGCTGTTCAAGGCATCCCAAGGGGAGTACAAAAGTGCAACAACATGGCAGCTTTCACAGCTTTTTCCTTGGCACCATCCCTATACCTGGGCTGATTTATCTGCCTAGGGTTAGGGTTAGGGTTCAGCCTAGGGCTTGGATTTCTTTAACCAGGAAGCCCTGAGTTCCAGGCTTACTTCATCTGCCAAAGGCATCCCAAAGGGAGTGCAGAAGTGCCACAACATGGCTGCTTTCACGGCTTTTTCCTTGGCAAGAAACCTAACATCAGGCTGATTTACCTTCCCAGGGTTACTGTTAGGCTTAGGCCTAGGGCTAGGATTTTTGAAACTAGGAAGCCCTTAGCTCCAGGCACACTGCAGCTGTTCAAGGCATCCCAAGGGGAGTACAAAAGTGCAACAACATGGCAGCTTTCACAGCTTTTTCCTTGGCACCATCCCTATACCTAGGCTGATTTATCTGCCTAGGGTTAGGGTTAGGTTCAGCCTAGGGCTTGAATTTTTTTAACCAGGAAGCCCTGAGTTCCAGGCTTACTTCATCTGCCAAAGGCATCCCAAAGGGAATGCAGAAGTGCCACAACATGGCTGCTTTCACGGCTTTTCCCTTAGGAAGAACCCTAATACCCGGCTGATTTACCTTCCTAGGGTTACTGTTAGGCTTAGGCCTAGGACTTTTAAAACCCAGGAAGCCCTGGGCTCCAGGCCACACTGCACTGCGAAAGGCATCCCAAGGGGAGCGCAAAAGTGACGCAACTTGGCTGCCACCACTGATATTTCCATGAGACCATCCCGAACCATAGGCTGATTTTCCTTCCTAGGGTTAAGGTTTGAGTTACGCCTAGGGTAAGGGCTCTATTAACCAGAAAGCCCTGAGTTCCAAGAACACAGCAGCTGCGAAGGACTAGCCAAGAAGAGCGCAAAAGTACCACAACATGCCTGCCTCCACAGCTTTTTCCTTGTGGACATGCCTAATTCCTGGCTGATTTGCCTTTCTCGTCATAGGGTTGGGGTTCGGCCTAGGGCTAGGATTTTTAAAATCAGGAAGCCCTGAGTTCCAGGCACACTGGAGCTGTGAAAGGCATCCAAAAGGGAGTGCAAAAGTGCCACAACATGGCTGCTTTCACGGCTTTTTCGTTGGCAAGACGCCTAACACCAGGCTGATTTACCTTTCCAGGGTTAATGTTAGGCTTAGGCCTAGGGCTAGGATTTTTAAAACTAGGAAGCCCTTAGCTCCAGGCACACTGCAGCTGTTCAAGGCATCCCAAGGGGAGTACAAAAGTGCAACAACATGGCAGCTTTCACAGCTTTTTCCTTGGCACCATCCCTATACCTAGGCTGATTTATCTGCCTAGGGTTAGGGTTAGGGTTCAGCCTAGGGCTTGAATTTCTTTAACCAGGAAGCCCTGAGTTCCAGGCTTACTTCATCTGCCAAAGGCATCCCAAAGGGAGTGCAGAAGTGCCACAACATGGCTGCTTTCACGGCTTTTCCCTTAGGAAGAACCCTAATACCCGGCTGATTTACCTTCCTAGGGTTACTGTTAGGCTTAGGCCTAGGACTTTTAAAACCAGGAAGCCCTGGGCTCCAGGCACACTGCAGCTGCAAAAGGCATCCCAAGGGGAGCGCAAAAGTGACGCAACTTGGCTGCCACCACTGATATTTCCATGAGACCATCCCGAACCATAGGCTGATTTTCCTTCCTAGGGTTAAGGTTTGAGTTACGCCTAGGGTAAGGGTTCTATTAACCAGAAAGCCCTGAGTTCCAAGAACACAGCAGCTGCGAAGGACTAGCCAAGAAGAGCGCAAAAGTACCACAACATGCCTGCCTCCACAGCTTTTTCCTTGGGGACATGCCTAATTCCTGGCTGATTTGCCTTTCTCGTCTTAGGGTTGCGGTTCGGCCTAGGGCTAGGATTTTTAAAATCAGGAAGCCCTGAGTTCCAGGCACACTGGAGCTGTGAAAGGCATCCAAAAGGGAGTGCAAAAGTGCCACAACATGGCTGTTTCACGGCTTTTTCCTTGGCAAGAAGCCTAACATCAGGCTAATTTACTTTCCCAGGGTTACTGTTAGGCTTAGGCCTAGGGCTAGGATTTTTGAAACTAGGAAGCCCTTAGCTCCAGGCACACTGCAGCTGTTCAAGGCATCCCAAGGGGAGTACAAAAGTGCAACAACATGGCAGCTTTCACAGCTTTTTCCTTGGCACCATCCCTATACCTAGGCTGATTTATCTGCCTAGGGTTAGGGTTAGGGTTCAGCCTAGGGCTTGGATTTCTTTAACCAGGAGGCCCTGAGTTCCAGGCTTACTTCATCTGCCAAAGGCATCCCAGAGCGAGTGCAGAAGTGCCACAACATGGCTGCTTTCACGCCTTTTTCCTTGGCAAGAAGCCTAACATCAGGCTGGTTTACCTTCCCAGGGTTACTGTTAGGCTTAGGCCTAGGGCTAGGATTTTTGAAACTAGGAAGCCCTTGGCTCCAGGCACACTGCAGCTGTTCAAGGCATCCCAAGGGGAGTACAAAAGTGCAACAACATGGCAGCTTTCACAGCTTTTTCCTTGGCACCATCCCTATACCTAGGCTGATTTATCTGCCTAGGGTTAGGGTTAGGGTTCAGCCTAGGGCTTGAATTTTTTTAACCAGGAAGCCCTGAGTTCCAGGCTTACTTCATCTGCCAAAGGCATCCCAAAGGGAGTGCAGAAGTGCCACAACATGGCTGCTTTCACGGCTTTTCCCTTAGGAAGAACCCTAATACCCGGCTGATTTACCTTCCTAGGGTTACTGTTAGGCTTAGGCCTAGGACTTTTAAAACCAGGAAGCCCTGGCCTCCAGGCACACTGCAGCTGCGAAAGGCATCCCAAGGGGAGCGCAAAAGTGACGCAACTTGGCTGCCACCACTGATATTTCCATGAGACCATCCCGAACCATAGGTTGATTTTCCTTCCTAGGGTTAAGGTTTGAGTTACGCCTAGGGTAAGGGCTCTATTAACCAGAAAGCCCTGAGTTCCAAGAACACAGCAGCTGCGAAGGACTAGCCAAGAAGAGCGCAAAAGTACCACAACATGCCTGCCTCCACAGCTTTTTCCTTGTGGACATGCCTAATTCCTGGCTGATTTCCTTTTCTCGTCATAGGGTTGGGGTTCGGCCTAGGGCTAGGATTTTTAAAAGCAGGAAGCCCTGAGTTCCAGACACACTGGAGCTGTGAAAGGCATCCAAAAGGGAGTGCAAAAGTGCCACAACATGGCTGCTTTCACGGCTTTTTCCTTGGCAAGACGCCTAACACCAGGCTGATTTACCTTCCCAGGGTTACTGTTAGGCTTAGGCCTAGGGCTAGGATTTTTAAAACTAGGAAGCCCTTAGCTCCAGGCACACTGCAGCTGTTCAAGGCATCCCAAGGGGAGTACAAAAGTGCAACAACATGGCAGCTTTCACAGCTTTTTCCTTGGCACCATCCCTATACCTAGGCTGATTTATCTGCCTAGGGTTAGGGTTAGGGTTCAGCCTAGGGCTTGAATTTCTTTAACCAGGAAGCCCTGAGTTCCAGGCTTACTTCATCTGCCAAAGGCATCCCAAAGGGAGTGCAGAAGTGCCACAACATGGCTGCTTTCACGGCTTTTCCCTTAGGAAGAACCCTAATACCCGGCTGATTTACCTTCCTAGGGTTACTGTTACGCTTAGGCCTAGGGCTAGGATTTTTGAAACTAGGAAGCCCTTAGCTCCAGGCACACTGCAGCTGTTCAAGGCATCCCAAGGGGAGTACAAAAGTGCAACAACATGGCAGCTTTCACAGCTTTTTCCTTGGCACCATCCCTATACCTGGGCTGATTTATCTGCCTAGGGTTAGGGTTAGGGTTCAGCCTAGGGCTTGAATTTTTTTAACCAGGAAGCCCTGAGTTCCAGGCTTACTTCATCTGCCAAAGGCATCCCAAAGGGAGTGCAGAAGTGCCACAACATGGCTGCTTTCACGGCTCTTCCCTTAGGAAGAACCCTAATACCTGGCTGATTTACCTTCCTAGGGTTACTGTTAGGCTTAGGCCTAGGACTTTTAAAACCAGGAAGCCCTGGGCTCCAGGCACACTGCAGCTGCAAAAGGCATCCCAAGGGGAGCGCAAAAGTGACGCAACTTGGCTGCCACCACTGATATTTCCATGAGACCATCCCGAACCATAGGTTGATTTTCCTTCCTAGGGTTAAGGTTTGAGTTACGCCTAGGGTAAGGGTTCTATTAACCAGAAAGCCCTGAGTTCCAAGAACACAGCAGCTGCGAAGGACTAGCCAAGAAGAGCGCAAAAGTACCACAACATGCCTGCCTCCACAGCTTTTTCCTTGGGGACATGCCTAATTCCTGGCTGATTTGCCTTTCTCGTCATAGGGTTGGGGTTCGGCCTAGGGCTAGGATTTTTAAAAGCAGGAAGCCCTGAGTTCCAGGCACACTGGAGCTGTGAAAGGCATCCAAAAGGGAGTGCAAAAGTGCCACAACATGGCTGCTTTCACGGCTTTTTCCTTGGCAAGACGCCTAACACCAGGCTGATTTACCTTCCCAGGGTTACTGTTAGGCTTAGGCCTAGGGCTAGGATTTTTAAAACTAGGAAGCCCTTAGCTCCAGGCACACTGCAGCTGTTCAAGGCATCCCAAGGGGAGTACAAAAGTGCAACAACATGGCAGCTTTCACAGCTTTTTTCTTGGCACCATCCCTATACCTAGGCTGATTTATCTGCCTAGGGTTAGGGTTAGGGTTCAGCCTAGGGCTTGAATTTCTTTAACCAGGAAGCCCTGAGTTCCAGGCTTACTTCATCTGCCAAAGGCATCCCAAAGGGAGTGCAGAAGTGCCACAACATGGCTGCTTTAACGGCTTTTCCCTTAGGAAGAACCCTAATACCCGGCTGATTTACCTTCCTAGGGTTACTGTTAGGCTTAGGCCTAGGACTTTTAAAACCAGGAAGCCCTGGGCTCCAGGCACACTGCAGCTGCAAAAGGCATCCCAAGGGGAGCGCAAAAGTGACGCAACTTGGCTGCCACCACTGATATTTCCATGAGAGAATCCCGAACCATAGGCTGATTTCCCTTCCTAGGGTTAAGGTTTGAGTTACGCCTAGGGTAAGGGCTCTATTAACCAGAAAGCCCTAAGTTCCAAGAACACAGCAGCTGCGAAGGACTAGCCAAGAAGAGCGCAAAAGTAGCACAACATGCCTGCCTCCACAGCTTTTTCCTTGGGGACATGCCTAATTCCTGGCTGATTTGCCTTTCTCGTCTTAGGGTTGGGGTTCGGCCTAGGGCTAGGATTTTTAAAATCAGGAAGCCCTGAGTTCCAGGCACACTGGAGCTGTGAAAGGCATCCAAAAGGGAGTGCAAAAGTGCCACAACATGGCTGCTTTCACGGCTTTTTCCTTGGCAAGAAGCCTAACATCAGGCTGATTTACTTTCCCAGGGTTACTGTTAGGCTTAGGCCTAGGGCTAGGATTTTTAAAACTAGGAAGCCCTTAGCTCCAGGCACACTGCAGCTGTTCAAGGCATCCCAAGGGGAGTACAAAAGTGCAACAACATGGCAGCTTTCACAGCTTTTTCCTTGGCACCATCCCTATACCTAGGCTGATTTATCTGCCTAGGGTTAGGGTTAGGGTTCAGCCTAGGGCTTGGATTTCTTTAACCAGGAAGCCCTGAGTTCCAGGCTTACTTCATCTGCCAAAGGCATCCCAAAGGGAGTGCAGAAGTGCCACAACATGGCTGCTTTCACGGCTTTTCCCTTAGGAAGAACCCTAATACCCGGCTGATTTACCTTCCTAGGGTTACTGTTAGGCTTAGGCTTAGGGCTAGGATTTTTGAAACTAGGAAGCCCTTAGCTCCAGGCACACTGCAGCTGTTCAAGGCATCCAAGGGGAGTACAAAAGTGCAACAACATGGCAGCTTTCACAGCTTTTTCCTTGGCACCATCCCTATACCTAGGCTGATTTATCTGCCTAGGGTTAGGGTTAGGGTTCAGCCTAGGGCTTGGATTTCTTTAACCAGGAAGCCCTGAGTTCCAGGCTTACTTCATCTGCCAAAGGCATCCCAAAGGGAGTGCAGAAGTGCCACAACATGGCTGCTTTCACGGCTTTTCCCTTAGGAAGAACCCTAATACCCGGCTGATTTACCTTCCTAGGGTTACTGTTAGGCTTAGGCCTAGGGCTAGGATTTTTGAAACTAGGAAGCCCTTAGCTCCAGGCACACTGCAGCTGTTCAAGGCATCCAAGGGGAGTACAAAAGTGCAACAACATGGCAGCTTTCACAGCTTTTTCCTTGGCACCATCCCTATACCTAGGCTGATTTATCTGCCGAGGGTTAGGGTTAGGGTTCAGCCTAGGGCTTGGATTTTTTTAACCAGGAAGCCCTGAGTTCCAGGCTTACTTCATCTGCCAAAGGCATCCCAAAGGGAGTGCAAAAGTGCCACAACATGGCTGCTTTCACGGCTTTTTCCTTGGCAAGAAGCCTAACATCAGGCTGATTTACCTTCCCAGGGTTACTGTTAGGCTTAGGCCTAGGGCTAGGATTTTTGAAACTAGGAAGCCCTGGGCTCCAGGCACACTGCAGCTGTTCAAGGCATCCCAAGGGGAGTACAAAAGTGCAACAACATGGCAGCTTTCACAGCTTTTTTCTTGGCACCATCCCTATACCTAGGCTGATTTATCTGCCTAGGGTTAGGGTTAGGGTTCAGCCTAGGGCTTGAATTTTTTTAACCAGGAAGCCCTGAGTTCCAGGCTTACTTCATCTGCCAAAGGCATCCCAAAGGGAGTGCAGAAGTGCCACAACATGGCTGCTTTCACGGCTTTTCCCTTAGGAAGAACCCTAATACCCGGCTGATTTACCTTCCTAGGGTTACTGTTAGGCTTAGGCCTAGGACTTTTAAAACCAGGAAGCCCTGGGCTCCAGGCACACTGCAGCTGCGAAAGGCATCCCAAGGGGAGCGCAAAAGTGACGCAACTTGGCTGCCACCACTGATATTTCCATGAGACCATCCCGAACCATAGGTTGATTTTCCTTCCTAGGGTTAAGGTTTGAGTTACGCCTAGGGTAAGGGTTCTATTAACCAGAAAGCCCTGAGTTCCAAGAACACAGCAGCTGCGAAGGACTAGCCAAGAAGAGCGCAAAAGTACCACAACATGCCTGCCTCCACAGCTTTTTCCTTGGGGACATGCCTAATTCCTGGCTGATTCGCCTTTCTCGTCATAGGGTTGCGGTTCGGCCTAGGGCTAGGATTTTTAAAATCAGGAAGCCCTGAGTTCCAGGCACACTGGAGCTGTGAAAGGCATCCAAAAGGGAGTGCAAAAGTGCCACAACATGGCTGCTTTCACGGCTTTTTCCTTGGCAAGAAGCCTAACACCAGGCTGATTTACTTTCCCAGGGTTACTGTTAGGCTTAGGCCTAGGGCTAGGATTTTTGAAACTAGGAAGCCCTTAGCTCCAGGCACACTGCAGCTGTTCAAGGCATCCCAAGGGGAGTACAAAAGTGCAACAACATGGCAGCTTTCACAGCTTTTTCCTTGGCAAGAAGCCTAACACCAGGCTGATTTACTTTCCCAGGGTTACTGTTAGGCTTAGGCCTAGGGCTAGGATTTTTGAAATTAGGAAGCCCTTAGCTCCAGGCACACTGCAGCTGTTCAAGGCATCCCAAGGGGAGTACAAAAGTGCAACAACATGGCAGCTTTCACAGCTTTTTCCTTGGCACCATCCCTATACCTAGGCTGATTTATCTGCCTAGGGTTAGGGTTAGGGTTCAGCCTAGGGCTTGGATTTCTTTAACCAGGAAGCCCTGAGTTCCAGGCTTACTTCATCTGCCAAAGGCATCCCAAAGGGAGTGCAGAAGTGCCACAACATGGCTGCTTTCACGGCTTTTTCCTTGGCAAGAAGCCTAACATCAGGCTGATTTACCTTCCCAGGGTTACTGTTAGGCTTAGGCCTAGGGCTAGGATTTTTGAAACTAGGAAGCCCTGGGCTCCAGGCACACTGCAGCTGTTCAAGGCATCCCAAGGGGAGTACAAAAGTGCAACAACATGGCAGCTTTCACAGCTTTTTCCTTGGCACCATCCCTATACCTAGGCTGATTTATCTGCCTAGGGTTAGGGTTAGGGTTCAGCCTAGGGCTTGAATTTTTTTAACCAGGAAGCCCTGAGTTCCAGGCTTACTTCATCTGCCAAAGGCATCCCAAAGGGAGTGCAGAAGTGCCACAACATGGCTGCTTTCACGGCTTTTCCCTTAGGAAGAACCCTCATACCTGGCTGATTTACCTTCCTAGGGTTACTGTTAGGCTTAGGCCTAGGACTTTTAAAACCAGGAAGCCCTGGGCTCCAGGCACACTGCAGCTGCGAAAGGCATCCCAAGGGGAGCGCAAAAGTGACGCAACTTGGCTGCCACCACTGATATTTCCATGAGACCATCCCGAACCATAGGTTGATTTTCCTTCCTAGGGTTAAGGTTTGAGTTACGCCTAGGGTAAGGGTTCTATTAACCAGAAAGCCCTGAGTTCCAAGAACACAGCAGCTGCGAAGGACTAGCCAAGAAGAGCGCAAAAGTACCACAACATGCCTGCCTCCACAGCTTTTTCCTTGGGGACATGCCTAATTCCTGGCTGATTTGCCTTTCTCGTCATAGGGTTGGGGTTCGGCCTAGGGCTAGGATTTTTAAAAGCAGGAAGCCCTGAGTTCCAGGCACACTGGAGCTGTGAAAGGCATCCAAAAGGGAGTGCAAAAGTGCCACAACATGGCTGCTTTCACGGCTTTTTCCTTGGCAAGACGCCTAACACCAGGCTGATTTACCTTCCCAGGGTTACTGTTAGGCTTAGGCCTAGGGCTAGGATTTTTAAAACTAGGAAGCCCTTAGCTCCAGGCACACTGCAGCTGTTCAAGGCATCCCAAGGGGAGTACAAAAGTGCAACAACATGGCAGCTTTCACAGCTTTTTCCTTGGCACCATCCCTATACCTGGGCTGATTTATCTGCCTAGGGTTAGGGTTAGGGTTCAGCCTAGGGCTTGAATTTTTTTAACCAGGAAGCCCTGAGTTCCAGGCTTACTTCATCTGCCAAAGGCATCCCAAAGGGAGTGCAGAAGTGCCACAACATGGCTGCTTTCACGGCTTTTCCCTTAGGAAGAACCCTAATACCCGGCTGATTTACCTTCCTAGGGTTACTGTTAGGCTTAGGCCTAGGACTTTTAAAACCAGGAAGCCCTGGGCTCCAGGCACACTGCAGCTGCGAAAGGCATCCCAAGGGGAGCGCAAAAGTGACGCAACTTGGCTGCCACCACTGATATTTCCATGAGACCATCCCGAACCATAGGTTGATTTTCCTTCCTAGGGTTAAGGTTTGAGTTACGCCTAGGGTAAGGGTTCTATTAACCAGAAAGCCCTGAGTTCCAAGAACACAGCAGCTGCGAAGGACTAGCCAAGAAGAGCGCAAAAGTACCACAACATGCCTGCCTCCACAGCTTTTTCCTTGGGGACATGCCTAATTCCTGGCTGATTTGCCTTTCTCGTCATAGGGTTGGGGTTCGGCCTAGGGCTAGGATTTTTAAAAGCAGGAAGCCCTGAGTTCCAGGCACACTGGAGCTGTGAAAGGCATCCAAAAGGGAGTGCAAAAGTGCCACAACATGGCTGCTTTCACGGCTTTTTCCTTGGCAAGACGCCTAACACCAGGCTGATTTACCTTCCCAGGGTTACTGTTAGGCTTAGGCCTAGGGCTAGGATTTTTAAAACTAGGAAGCCCTTAGCTCCAGGCACACTGCAGCTGTTCAAGGCATCCCAAGGGGAGTACAAAAGTGCAACAACATGGCAGCTTTCACAGCTTTTTCCTTGGCACCATCCCTATACCTAGGCTGATTTATCTGCCTAGGGTTAGGGTTAGGGTTCAGCCTAGGGCTTGAATTTCTTTAACCAGGAAGCCCTGAGTTCCAGGCTTACTTCATCTGCCAAAGGCATCCCAAAGGGAGTGCAGAAGTGCCACAACATGGCTGCTTTAACGGCTTTTCCCTTAGGAAGAACCCTAATACCCGGCTGATTTACCTTCCTAGGGTTACTGTTAGGCTTAGGCCTAGGACTTTTAAAACCAGGAAGCCCTGGGCTCCAGGCACACTGCAGCTGCAAAAGGCATCCCAAGGGGAGCGCAAAAGTGACGCAACTTGGCTGCCACCACTGATATTTCCATGAGAGAATCCCGAACCATAGGCTGATTTCCCTTCCTAGGGTTAAGGTTTGAGTTACGCCTAGGGTAAGGGCTCTATTAACCAGAAAGCCCTAAGTTCCAAGAACACAGCAGCTGCGAAGGACTAGCCAAGAAGAGCGCAAAAGTAGCACAACATGCCTGCCTCCACAGCTTTTTCCTTGGGGACATGCCTAATTCCTGGCTGATTTGCCTTTCTCGTCTTAGGGTTGGGGTTCGGCCTAGGGCTAGGATTTTTAAAATCAGGAAGCCCTGAGTTCCAGGCACACTGGAGCTGTGAAAGGCATCCAAAAGGGAGTGCAAAAGTGCCACAACATGGCTGCTTTCACGGCTTTTTCCTTGGCAAGAAGCCTAACATCAGGCTGATTTACTTTCCCAGGGTTACTGTTAGGCTTAGGCCTAGGGCTAGGATTTTTAAAACTAGGAAGCCCTTAGCTCCAGGCACACTGCAGCTGTTCAAGGCATCCCAAGGGGAGTACAAAAGTGCAACAACATGGCAGCTTTCACAGCTTTTTCCTTGGCACCATCCCTATACCTAGGCTGATTTATCTGCCTAGGGTTAGGGTTAGGGTTCAGCCTAGGGCTTGGATTTATTTAACCAGGAAGCCCTGAGTTCCAGGCTTACTTCATCTGCCAAAGGCATCCCAAAGGGAGTGCAGAAGTGCCACAACATGGCTGCTTTCACGGCTTTTCCCTTAGGAAGAACCCTAATACCCGGCTGATTTACCTTCCTAGGGTTACTGTTAGGCTTAGGCCTAGGGCTAGGATTTTTGAAACTAGGAAGCCCTTAGCTCCAGGCACACTGCAGCTGTTCAAGGCATCCAAGGGGAGTACAAAAGTGCAACAACATGGCAGCTTTCACAGCTTTTTCCTTGGCACCATCCCTATACCTAGGCTGATTTATCTGCCTAGGGTTAGGGTTAGGGTTCAGCCTAGGGCTTGGATTTCTTTAACCAGGAAGCCCTGAGTTCCAGGCTTACTTCATCTGCCAAAGGCATCCCAAAGGGAGTGCAGAAGTGCCACAACATGGCTGCTTTCACGGCTTTTCCCTTAGGAAGAACCCTAATACCCGGCTGATTTACCTTCCTAGGGTTACTGTTAGGCTTAGGCCTAGGGCTAGGATTTTTGAAACTAGGAAGCCCTTAGCTCCAGGCACACTGCAGCTGTTCAAGGCATCCCAAGGGGAGTACAAAAGTGCAACAACATGGCAGCTTTCACAGCTTTTTCCTTGGCACCATCCCTATACCTGGGCTGATTTATCTGCCTAGGGTTAGGGTTAGGGTTCAGCCTAGGGCTTGAATTTTTTTAACCAGGAAGCCCTGAGTTCCAGGCTTACTTCATCTGCCAAAGGCATCCCAAAGGGAGTGCAGAAGTGCCACAACATGGCTGCTTTCACGGCTCTTCCCTTAGGAAGAACCCTAATACCTGGCTGATTTACCTTCCTAGGGTTACTGTTAGGCTTAGGCCTAGGACTTTTAAAACCAGGAAGCCCTGGGCTCCAGGCACACTGCAGCTGCAAAAGGCATCCCAAGGGGAGCGCAAAAGTGACGCAACTTGGCTGCCACCACTGATATTTCCATGAGACCATCCCGAACCATAGGTTGATTTTCCTTCCTAGGGTTAAGGTTTGAGTTACGCCTAGGGTAAGGGTTCTATTAACCAGAAAGCCCTGAGTTCCAAGAACACAGCAGCTGCGAAGGACTAGCCAAGAAGAGCGCAAAAGTACCACAACATGCCTGCCTCCACAGCTTTTTCCTTGGGGACATGCCTAATTCCTGGCTGATTTGCCTTTCTCGTCATAGGGTTGGGGTTCGGCCTAGGGCTAGGATTTTTAAAAGCAGGAAGCCCTGAGTTCCAGGCACACTGGAGCTGTGAAAGGCATCCAAAAGGGAGTGCAAAAGTGCCACAACATGGCTGCTTTCACGGCTTTTTCCTTGGCAAGACGCCTAACACCAGGCTGATTTACCTTCCCAGGGTTACTGTTAGGCTTAGGCCTAGGGCTAGGATTTTTAAAACTAGGAAGCCCTTAGCTCCAGGCACACTGCAGCTGTTCAAGGCATCCCAAGGGGAGTACAAAAGTGCAACAACATGGCAGCTTTCACAGCTTTTTCCTTGGCACCATCCCTATACCTAGGCTGATTTATCTGCCTAGGGTTAGGGTTAGGGTTCAGCCTAGGGCTTGAATTTCTTTAACCAGGAAGCCCTGAGTTCCAGGCTTACTTCATCTGCCAAAGGCATCCCAAAGGGAGTGCAGAAGTGCCACAACATGGCTGCTTTCACGGCTTTTCCCTTAGGAAGAACCCTAATACCCGGCTGATTTACCTTCCTAGGGTTACTGTTAGGCTTAGGCCTAGGACTTTTAAAACCAGGAAGCCCTGGGCTCCAGGCACACTGCAGCTGCAAAAGGCATCCCAAGGGGAGCGCAAAAGTGACGCAACTTGGCTGCCACCACTGATATTTCCATGAGAGAATCCCGAACCATAGGCTGATTTCCCTTCCTAGGGTTAAGGTTTGAGTTACGCCTAGGGTAAGGGCTCTATTAACCAGAAAGCCCTAAGTTCCAAGAACACAGCAGCTGCGAAGGACTAGCCAAGAAGAGCGCAAAAGTAGCACAACATGCCTGCCTCCACAGCTTTTTCCTTGGGGACATGCCTAATTCCTGGCTGATTTGCCTTTCTCGTCTTAGGGTTGGGGTTCGGCCTAGGGCTAGGATTTTTAAAATCAGGAAGCCCTGAGTTCCAGGCACACTGGAGCTGTGAAAGGCATCCAAAAGGGAGTGCAAAAGTGCCACAACATGGCTGCTTTCACGGCTTTTTCCTTGGCAAGAAGCCTAACATCAGGCTGATTTACTTTCCCAGGGTTACTGTTAGGCTTAGGCCTAGGGCTAGGATTTTTAAAACTAGGAAGCCCTTAGCTCCAGGCACACTGCAGCTGTTCAAGGCATCCCAAGGGGAGTACAAAAGTGCAACAACATGGCAGCTTTCACAGCTTTTTCCTTGGCACCATCCCTATACCTAGGCTGATTTATCTGCCTGGGGTTAGGGTTAGGGTTCAGCCTAGGGCTTGGATTTCTTTAACCAGGAAGCCCTGAGTTCCAGGCTTACTTCATCTGCCAAAGGCATCCCAAAGGGAGTGCAGAAGTGCCACAACATGGCTGCTTTCACGGCTTTTCCCTTAGGAAGAACCCTAATACCCGGCTGATTTACCTTCCTAGGGTTACTGTTAGGCTTAGGCCTAGGGCTAGGATTTTTGAAACTAGGAAGCCCTTAGCTCCAGGCACACTGCAGCTGTTCAAGGCATCCAAGGGGAGTACAAAAGTGCAACAACATGGCAGCTTTCACAGCTTTTTCCTTGGCACCATCCCTATACCTAGGCTGATTTATCTGCCTAGGGTTAGGGTTAGGGTTCAGCCTAGGGCTTGGATTTCTTTAACCAGGAAGCCCTGAGTTCCAGGCTTACTTCATCTGCCAAAGGCATCCCAAAGGGAGTGCAGAAGTGCCACAACATGGCTGCTTTCACGGCTTTTCCCTTAGGAAGAACCCTAATACCCGGCTGATTTACCTTCCTAGGGTTACTGTTAGGCTTAGGCCTAGGGCTAGGATTTTTGAAACTAGGAAGCCCTTAGCTCCAGGCACACTGCAGCTGTTCAAGGCATCCAAGGGGAGTACAAAAGTGCAACAACATGGCAGCTTTCACAGCTTTTTCCTTGGCACCATCCCTATACCTAGGCTGATTTATCTGCCTAGGGTTAGGGTTAGGGTTCAGCCTAGGGCTTGGATTTTTTTAACCAGGAAGCCCTGAGTTCCAGGCTTACTTCATCTGCCAAAGGCATCCCAAAGGGAGTGCAAAAGTGCCACAACATGGCTGCTTTCACGGCTTTTTCCTTGGCAAGAAGCCTAACATCAGGCTGATTTACTTTCCCAGGGTTACTGTTAGGCTTAGGCCTAGGGCTAGGATTTTTGAAACTAGGAAGCCCTGGGCTCCAGGCACACTGCAGCTGTTCAAGGCATCCCAAGGGGAGTACAAAAGTGCAACAACATGGCAGCTTTCACAGCTTTTTTCTTGGCACCATCCCTATACCTAGGCTGATTTATCTGCCTAGGGTTAGGGTTAGGGTTCAGCCTAGGGCTTGAATTTTTTTAACCAGGAAGCCCTGAGTTCCAGGCTTACTTCATCTGCCAAAGGCATCCCAAAGGGAGTGCAGAAGTGCCACAACATGGCTGCTTTCACGGCTTTTCCCTTAGGAAGAACCCTAATACCTGGCTGATTTACCTTCCTAGGGTTACTGTTAGGCTTAGGCCTAGGACTTTTAAAACCAGGAAGCCCTGGGCTCCAGGCACACTGCAGCTGCGAAAGGCATCCCAAGGGGAGCGCAAAAGTGACGCAACTTGGCTGCCACCACTGATATTTCCATGAGACCATCCCGAACCATAGGTTGATTTTCCTTCCTAGGGTTAAGGTTTGAGTTACGCCTAGGGTAAGGGTTCTATTAACCAGAAAGCCCTGAGTTCCAAGAACACAGCAGCTGCGAAGGACTAGCCAAGAAGAGCGCAAAAGTACCACAACATGCCTGCCTCCACAGCTTTTTCCTTGGGGACATGCCTAATTCCTGGCTGATTTGCCTTTCTCGTCATAGGGTTGGGGTTCGGCCTAGGGCTAGGATTTTTAAAAGCAGGAAGCCCTGAGTTCCAGGCACACTGGAGCTGTGAAAGGCATCCAAAAGGGAGTGCAAAAGTGCCACAACATGGCTGCTTTCACGGCTTTTTCCTTGGCAAGACGCCTAACACCAGGCTGATTTACTTTCCCAGGGTTACTGTTAGGCTTAGGCCTAGGGCTAGGATTTTTAAAACTAGGAAGCCCTTAGCTCCAGGCACACTGCAGCTGTTCAAGGCATCCCAAGGGGAGTACAAAAGTGCAACAACATGGCAGCTTTCACAGCTTTTTCCTTGGCACCATCCCTATACCTAGGCTGATTTATCTGCCTAGGGTTAGGGTTAGGGTTCAGCCTAGGGCTTGAATTTCTTTAACCAGGAAGCCCTGAGTTCCAGGCTTACTTCATCTGCCAAAGGCATCCCAAAGGGAGTGCAGAAGTGCCACAACATGGCTGCTTTAACGGCTTTTCCCTTAGGAAGAACCCTAATACCCGGCTGATTTACCTTCCTAGGGTTTCTGTTAGGCTTAGGCCTAGGACTTTTAAAACCAGGAAGCCCTGGGCTCCAGGCACACTGCAGCTGCAAAAGGCATCCCAAGGGGAGCGCAAAAGTGACGCAACTTGGCTGCCACCACTGATATTTCCATGAGAGAATCCCGAACCATAGGCTGATTTCCCTTCCTAGGGTTAAGGTTTGAGTTACGCCTAGGGTAAGGGCTCTATTAACCAGAAAGCCCTAAGTTCCAAGAACACAGCAGCTGCGAAGGACTAGCCAAGAAGAGCGCAAAAGTAGCACAACATGCCTGCCTCCACAGCTTTTTCCTTGGGGACATGCCTAATTCCTGGCTGATTTGCCTTTCTCGTCTTAGGGTTGGGGTTCGGCCTAGGGCTAGGATTTTTAAAATCAGGAAGCCCTGAGTTCCAGGCACACTGGAGCTGTGAAAGGCATCCAAAAGGGAGTGCAAAAGTGCCACAACATGGCTGCTTTCACGGCTTTTTCCTTGGCAAGAAGCCTAACATCAGGCTGATTTACTTTCCCAGGGTTACTGTTAGGCTTAGGCCTAGGGCTAGGATTTTTAAAACTAGGAAGCCCTTAGCTCCAGGCACACTGCAGCTGTTCAAGGCATCCCAAGGGGAGTACAAAAGTGCAACAACATGGCAGCTTTCACAGCTTTTTCCTTGGCACCATCCCTATACCTAGGCTGATTTATCTGCCTAGGGTTAGGGTTAGGGTTCAGCCTAGGGCTTGGATTTCTTTAACCAGGAAGCCCTGAGTTCCAGGCTTACTTCATCTGCCAAAGGCATCCCAAAGGGAGTGCAGAAGTGCCACAACATGGCTGCTTTCACGGCTTTTCCCTTAGGAAGAACCCTAATACCCGGCTGATTTACCTTCCTAGGGTTACTGTTAGGCTTAGGCCTAGGGCTAGGATTTTTGAAACTAGGAAGCCCTTAGCTCCAGGCACACTGCAGCTGTTCAAGGCATCCAAGGGGAGTACAAAAGTGCAACAACATGGCAGCTTTCACAGCTTTTTCCTTGGCACCATCCCTATACCTAGGCTGATTTATCTGCCTAGGGTTAGGGTTAGGGTTCAGCCTAGGGCTTGGATTTCTTTAACCAGGAAGCCCTGAGTTCCAGGCTTACTTCATCTGCCAAAGGCATCCCAAAGGGAGTGCAGAAGTGCCACAACATGGCTGCTTTCACGGCTTTTCCCTTAGGAAGAACCCTAATACCCGGCTGATTTACCTTCCTAGGGTTACTGTTAGGCTTAGGCCTAGGGCTAGGATTTTTGAAACTAGGAAGCCCTTAGCTCCAGGCACACTGCAGCTGTTCAAGGCATCCAAGGGGAGTACAAAAGTGCAACAACATGGCAGCTTTCACAGCTTTTTCCTTGGCACCATCCCTATACCTAGGCTGATTTATCTGCCTAGGGTTAGGGTTAGGGTTCAGCCTAGGGCTTGGATTTTTTTAACCAGGAAGCCCTGAGTTCCAGGCTTACTTCATCTGCCAAAGGCATCCCAAAGGGAGTGCAAAAGTGCCACAACATGGCTGCTTTCACGGCTTTTTCCTTGGCAAGAAGCCTAACATCAGGCTGATTTACCTTCCCAGGGTTACTGTTAGGCTTAGGCCTAGGGCTAGGATTTTTGAAACTAGGAAGCCCTGGGCTCCAGGCACACTGCAGCTGTTCAAGGCATCCCAAGGGGAGTACAAAAGTGCAACAACATGGCAGCTTTCACAGCTTTTTTCTTGGCACCATCCCTATACCTAGGCTGATTTATCTGCCTAGGGTTAGGGTTAGGGTTCAGCCTAGGGCTTGAATTTTTTTAACCAGGAAGCCCTGAGTTCCAGGCTTACTTCATCTGCCAAAGGCATCCCAAAGGGAGTGCAGAAGTGCCACAACATGGCTGCTTTCACGGCTTTTCCCTTAGGAAGAACCCTAATACCCGGCTGATTTACCTTCCTAGGGTTACTGTTAGGCTTAGGCCTAGGACTTTTAAAACCAGGAAGCCCTGGGCTCCAGGCACACTGCAGCTGCGAAAGGCATCCCAAGGGGAGCGCAAAAGTGACGCAACTTGGCTGCCACCACTGATATTTCCATGAGAGCATCCCGAACCATAGGTTGATTTTCCTTCCTAGGGTTAAGGTTTGAGTTACGCCTAGGGTAAGGGTTCTATTAACCAGAAAGCCCTGAGTTCCAAGAACACAGCAGCTGCGAAGGACTAGCCAAGAAGAGCGCAAAAGTACCACAACATGCCTGCCTCCACAGCTTTTTCCTTGGGGACATGCCTAATTCCTGGCTGATTCGCCTTTCTCGTCATAGGGTTGCGGTTCGGCCTAGGGCTAGGATTTTTAAAAGCAGGAAGCCCTGAGTTCCAGGCACACTGGAGCTGTGAAAGGCATCCAAAAGGGAGTGCAAAAGTGCCACAACATGGCTGCTTTCACGGCTTTTTCCTTGGCAAGAAGCCTAACACCAGGCTGATTTACTTTCCCAGGGTTACTGTTAGGCTTAGGCCTAGGGCTAGGATTTTTGAAACTAGGAAGCCCTTAGCTCCAGGCACACTGCAGCTGTTCAAGGCATCCCAAGGGGAGTACAAAAGTGCAACAACATGGCAGCTTTCACAGCTTTTTCCTTGGCAAGAAGCCTAACACCAGGCTGATTTACTTTCCCAGGGTTACTGTTAGGCTTAGGCCTAGGGCTAGGATTTTTGAAATTAGGAAGCCCTTAGCTCCAGGCACACTGCAGCTGTTCAAGGCATCCCAAGGGGAGTACAAAAGTGCAACAACATGGCAGCTTTCACAGCTTTTTCCTTGGCACCATCCCTATACCTAGGCTGATTTATCTGCCTAGGGTTAGGGTTAGGGTTCAGCCTAGGGCTTGGATTTCTTTAACCAGGAAGCCCTGAGTTCCAGGCTTACTTCATCTGCCAAAGGCATCCCAAAGGGAGTGCAGAAGTGCCACAACATGGCTGCTTTCACGGCTTTTTCCTTGGCAAGAAGCCTAACATCAGGCTGATTTACCTTCCCAGGGTTACTGTTAGGCTTAGGCCTAGGGCTAGGATTTTTGAAACTAGGAAGCCCTGGGCTCCAGGCACACTGCAGCTGTTCAAGGCATCCCAAGGGGAGTACAAAAGTGCAACAACATGGCAGCTTTCACAGCTTTTTCCTTGGCACCATCCCTATACCTAGGCTGATTTATCTGCCTAGGGTTAGGGTTAGGGTTCAGCCTAGGGCTTGAATTTTTTTAACCAGGAAGCCCTGAGTTCCAGGCTTACTTCATCTGCCAAAGGCATCCCAAAGGGAGTGCAGAAGTGCCACAACATGGCTGCTTTCACGGCTTTTCCCTTAGGAAGAACCCTAATACCTGGCTGATTTACCTTCCTAGGGTTACTGTTAGGCTTAGGCCTAGGACTTTTAAAACCAGGAAGCCCTGGGCTCCAGGCACACTGCAGCTGCGAAAGGCATCCCAAGGGGAGTGCAAAAGTGACGCAACTTGGCTGCCACCACTGATATTTCCATGAGACCATCCCGAACCATAGGTTGATTTTCCTTCCTAGGGTTAAGGTTTGAGTTACGCCTAGGGTAAGGGTTCTATTAACCAGAAAGCCCTGAGTTCCAAGAACACAGCAGCTGCGAAGGACTAGCCAAGAAGAGCGCAAAAGTACCACAACATGCCTGCCTCCACAGCTTTTTCCTTGGGGACATGCCTAATTCCTGGCTGATTTGCCTTTCTCGTCTTAGGGTTGGGGTTCGGCCTAGGGCTAGGATTTTTAAAAGCAGGAAGCCCTGAGTTCCAGGCACACTGGAGCTGTGAAAGGCATCCAAAAGGGAGTGCAAAAGTGCCACAACATGGCTGCTTTCACGGCTTTTTCCTTGGCAAGACGCCTAACACCAGGCTGATTTACCTTCCCAGGGTTACTGTTAGGCTTAGGCCTAGGGCTAGGATCTTTAAAACTAGGAAGCCCTTAGCTCCAGGCACACTGCAGCTGTTCAAGGCATCCCAAGGGGAGTACAAAAGTGCAACAACATGGCAGCTTTCACAGCTTTTTCCTTGGCACCATCCCTATACCTAGGCTGATTTATCTGCCTAGGGTTAGGGTTAGGGTTCAGCCTAGGGCTTGAATTTCTTTAACCAGGAAGCCCTGAGTTCCAGGCTTACTTCATCTGCCAAAGGCATCCCAAAGGGAGTGCAGAAGTGCCACAACATGGCTGCTTTCACGGCTTTTCCCTTAGGAAGAACCCTAATACCCGGCTGATTTACCTTCCTAGGGTTACTGTTAGGCTTAGGCCTAGGACTTTTAAAACCAGGAAGCCCTGGGCTCCAGGCACACTGCAGCTGCAAAAGGCATCCCAAGGGGAGCGCAAAAGTGACGCAACTTGGCTGCCACCACTGATATTTCCATGAGAGCATCCCGAACCATAGGCTGATTTCCCTTCCTAGGGTTAAGGTTTGAGTTACGCCTAGGGTAAGGGCTCTATTAACCAGAAAGCCCTAAGTTCCAAGAACACAGCAGCTGCGAAGGACTAGCCAAGAAGAGCGCAAAAGTAGCACAACATGCCTGCCTCCACAGCTTTTTCCTTGGGGACATGCCTAATTCCTGGCTGATTTGCCTTTCTCGTCTTAGGGTTGGGGTTCAGCCTAGGGCTAGGATTTTTAAAATCAGGAAGCCCTGAGTTCCAGGCACACTGGAGCTGTGAAAGGCATCCAAAAGGGAGTGCAAAAGTGCCACAACATGGCTGTTTCACGGCTTTTTCCTTGGCAAGAAGCCTAACATCAGGCTGATTTACTTTCCCAGGGTTACTGTTAGGCTTAGGCCTAGGGCTAGGATTTTTAAAACTAGGAAGCCCTTAGCTCCAGGCACACTGCAGCTGTTCAAGGCATCCCAAGGGGAGTACAAAAGTGCAACAACATGGCAGCTTTCACAGCTTTTTCCTTGGCACCATCCCTATACCTAGGCTGATTTATCTGCCTAGGGTTAGGGTTAGGGTTCAGCCTAGGGCTTGGATTTCTTTAACCAGGAAGCCCTGAGTTCCAGGCTTACTTCATCTGCCAAAGGCATCCCAAAGGGAGTGCAGAAGTGCCACAACATGGCTGCTTTCACGGCTTTTTCCTTGGCAAGAAGCCTAACATCAGGCTGATTTACTTTCCCAGGGTTACTGTTAGGCTTAGGCCTAGGGCTAGGATTTTTGAAACTAGGAAGCCCTTAGCTCCAGGCACACTGCAGCTGTTCAAGGCATCCAAGGGGAGTACAAAAGTGCAACAACATGGCAGCTTTCACAGCTTTTTCCTTGGCACCATCCCTATACCTAGGCTGATTTATCTGCCTAGGGTTAGGGTTAGGGTTCAGCCTAGGGCTTGGATTTCTTTAACCAGGAAGCCCTGAGTTCCAGGCTTACTTCATCTGCCAAAGGCATCCCAAAGGGAGTGCAAAAGTGCCACAACATGGCTGCTTTCACGGCTTTTTCCTTGGCAAGAAGCCTAACATCAGGCTGATTTACCTTCCCAGGGTTACTGTTAGGCTTAGGCCTAGGGCTAGGATTTTTGAAACTAGGAAGCCCTTAGCTCCAGGCACACTGCAGCTGTTCAAGGCATCCCAAGGGGAGTACAAAAGTGCAACAACATGGCAGCTTTCACAGCTTTTTCCTTGGCACCATCCCTATACCTAGGCTGATTTATCTGCCTGGGGTTAGGGTTAGGGTTCAGCCTAGGGCTTGAATTTTTTTAACCAGGAAGCCCTGAGTTCCAGGCTTACTTCATCTGCCAAAGGCATCCCAAAGGGAGTGCAGAAGTGCCACAACATGGCTGCTTTCACGGCTTTTCCCTTAGGAAGAACCCTAATACCCGGCTGATTTACCTTCCTAGGGTTACTGTTAGGCTTAGGCCTAGGACTTTTAAAACCAGGAAGCCCTGGGCTCCAGGCACACTGCAGCTGCGAAAGGCATCCCAAGGGGAGCGCAAAAGTGACGCAACTTGGCTGCCACCACTGATATTTCCATGAGACCATCCCGAACCATAGGCTGATTTTCCTTCCTAGGGTTAAGGTTTGAGTTACGCCTAGGGTAAGGGTTCTATTAACCAGAAAGCCCTGAGTTCCAAGAACACAGCAGCTGCGAAGGACTAGCCAAGAAGAGCGCAAAAGTACCACAACATGCCTGCCTCCACAGCTTTTTCCTTGGGGACATGCCTAATTCCTGGCTGATTTGCCTTTCTCGTCATAGGGTTGCGGTTCGGCCTAGGGCTAGGATTTTTAAAAGCAGGAAGCCCTGAGTTCCAGGCACACTGGAGCTGTGAAAGGCATCCAAAAGGGAGTGCAAAAGTGCCACAACATGGCTGCTTTCACGGCTTTTTCCTTGGCAAGAAGCCTAACACCAGGCTGATTTACTTTCCCAGGGTTACTGTTAGGCTTAGGCCTAGGGCTAGGATTTTTGAAACTAGGAAGCCCTTAGCTCCAGGCACACTGCAGCTGTTCAAGGCATCCCAAGGGGAGTACAAAAGTGCAACAACATGGCAGCTTTCACAGCTTTTTCCTTGGCAAGAAGCCTAACACCAGGCTGATTTACTTTCCCAGGGTTACTGTTAGGCTTAGGCCTAGGGCTAGGATTTTTGAAACTAGGAAGCCCTTAGCTCCAGGCACACTGCAGCTGTTCAAGGCATCCCAAGGGGAGTACAAAAGTGCAACAACATGGCAGCTTTCACAGCTTTTTCCTTGGCACCATCCCTATACCTAGGCTGATTTATCTGCCTAGGGTTAGGGTTAGGGTTCAGCCTAGGGCTTGGATTTCTTTAACCAGGAAGCCCTGAGTTCCAGGCTTACTTCATCTGCCAAAGGCATCCCAAAGGGAGTGCAGAAGTGCCACAACATGGCTGCTTTCACGGCTTTTTCCTTGGCAAGAAACCTAACATCAGGCTGATTTACCTTCCCAGGGTTACTGTTAGGCTTAGGCCTAGGGCTAGGATTTTTGAAACTAGGAAGCCCTGGGCTCCAGGCACACTGCAGCTGTTCAAGGCATCCCAAGGGGAGTACAAAAGTGCAACAACATGGCAGCTTTCACAGCTTTTTCCTTGGCACCATCCCTATACCTAGGCTGATTTATCTGCCTAGGGTTAGGGTTAGGGTTCAGCCTAGGGCTTGAATTTTTTTAACCAGGAAGCCCTGAGTTCCAGGCTTACTTCATCTGCCAAAGGCATCCCAAAGGGAGTGCAGAAGTGCCACAACATGGCTGCTTTCACGGCTTTTCCCTTAGGAAGAACCCTAATACCCGGCTGATTTACCTTCCTAGGGTTACTGTTAGGCTTAGGCCTAGGACTTTTAAAACCAGGAAGCCCTGGGCTCCAGGCACACTGCAGCTGCGAAAGGCATCCCAAGGGGAGCGCAAAAGTGACGCAACTTGGCTGCCACCACTGATATTTCCATGAGACCATCCCGAACCATAGGTTGATTTTCCTTCCTAGGGTTAAGGTTTGAGTTACGCCTAGGGTAAGGGTTCTATTAACCAGAAAGCCCTGAGTTCCAAGAACACAGCAGCTGCGAAGGACTAGCCAAGAAGAGCGCAAAAGTACCACAACATGCCTGCCTCCACAGCTTTTTCCTTGGGGACATGCCTAATTCCTGGCTGATTTGCCTTTCTCGTCTTAGGGTTGGGGTTCGGCCTAGGGCTAGGATTTTTAAAAGCAGGAAGCCCTGAGTTCCAGGCACACTGGAGCTGTGAAAGGCATCCAAAAGGGAGTGCAAAAGTGCCACAACATGGCTGCTTTCACGGCTTTTTCCTTGGCAAGACGCCTAACACCAGGCTGATTTGCCTTCCCAGGGTTACTGTTAGGCTTAGGCCTAGGGCTAGGATCTTTAAAACTAGGAAGCCCTTAGCTCCAGGCACACTGCAGCTGTTCAAGGCATCCCAAGGGGAGTACAAAAGTGCAACAACATGGCAGCTTTCACAGCTTTTTCCTTGGCACCATCCCTATACCTAGGCTGATTTATCTGCCTAGGGTTAGGGTTAGGGTTCAGCCTAGGGCTTGAATTTTTTTAACCAGGAAGCCCTGAGTTCCAGGCTTACTTCATCTGCCAAAGGCATCCCAAAGGGAGTGCAGAAGTGCCACAACATGGCTGCTTTCACGGCTTTTCCCTTAGGAAGAACCCTAATACCCGGCTGATTTACCTTCCTAGGGTTTCTGTTAGGCTTAGGCCTAGGACTTTTAAAACCAGGAAGCCCTGGGCTCCAGGCACACTGCAGCTGCAAAAGGCATCCCAAGGGGAGCGCAAAAGTGACGCAACTTGGCTGCCACCACTGATATTTCCATGAGAGCATCCCGAACCATAGGCTGATTTCCCTTCCTAGGGTTAAGGTTTGAGTTACGCCTAGGGTAAGGGCTCTATTAACCAGAAAGCCCTGAGTTCCAAGAACACAGCAGCTGCGAAGGACTAGCCAAGAAGAGCGCAAAAGTACCACAACATGCCTGCCTCCACAGCTTTTTCCTTGGGGACATGCCTAATTCCTGGCTGATTTGCCTTTCTCGTCTTAGGGTTGGGGTTCGGCCTAGGGCTAGGATTTTTAAAATCAGGAAGCCCTGAGTTCCAGGCACACTGGAGCTGTGAAAGGCATCCAAAAGGGAGTGCAAAAGTGCCACAACATGGCTGTTTCACGGCTTTTTCCTTGGCAAGAAGCCTAACATCAGGCTGATTTACTTTCCCAGGGTTACTGTTAGGCTTAGGCCTAGGGCTAGGATTTTTAAAACTAGGAAGCCCTTAGCTCCAGGCACACTGCAGCTGTTCAAGGCATCCCAAGGGGAGTACAAAAGTGCAACAACATGGCAGCTTTCACAGCTTTTTCCTTGGCACCATCCCTATACCTAGGCTGATTTATCTGCCTAGGGTTAGGGTTAGGGTTCAGCCTAGGGCTTGGATTTCTTTAACCAGGAAGCCCTGAGTTCCAGGCTTACTTCATCTGCCAAAGGCATCCCAAAGGGAGTGCAGAAGTGCCACAACATGGCTGCTTTCACGGCTTTTTCCTTGGCAAGAAGCCTAACATCAGGCTGATTTACTTTCCCAGGGTTACTGTTAGGCTTAGGCCTAGGGCTAGGATTTTTGAAACTAGGAAGCCCTTAGCTCCAGGCACACTGCAGCTGTTCAAGGCATCCAAGGGGAGTACAAAAGTGCAACAACATGGCAGCTTTCACAGCTTTTTCCTTGGCACCATCCCTATACCTAGGCTGATTTATCTGCCTAGGGTTAGGGTTAGGGTTCAGCCTAGGGCTTGGATTTCTTTAACCAGGAAGCCCTGAGTTCCAGGCTTACTTCATCTGCCAAAGGCATCCCAAAGGGAGTGCAAAAGTGCCACAACATGGCTGCTTTCACGGCTTTTTCCTTGGCAAGAAGCCTAACATCAGGCTGATTTACCTTCCCAGGGTTACTGTTAGGCTTAGGCCTAGGGCTAGGATTTTTGAAACTAGGAAGCCCTTAGCTCCAGGCACACTGCAGCTGTTCAAGGCATCCCAAGGGGAGTACAAAAGTGCAACAACATGGCAGCTTTCACAGCTTTTTTCTTGGCACCATCCCTATACCTAGGCTGATTTATCTGCCTGGGGTTAGGGTTAGGGTTCAGCCTAGGGCTTGAATTTTTTTAACCAGGAAGCCCTGAGTTCCAGGCTTACTTCATCTGCCAAAGGCATCCCAAAGGGAGTGCAGAAGTGCCACAACATGGCTGCTTTCACGGCTTTTCCCTTAGGAAGAACCCTAATACCCGGCTGATTTACCTTCCTAGGGTTACTGTTAGGCTTAGGCCTAGGACTTTTAAAACCAGGAAGCCCTGGGCTCCAGGCACACTGCAGCTGCGAAAGGCATCCCAAGGGGAGCGCAAAAGTGACGCAACTTGGCTGCCACCACTGATATTTCCATGAGACCATCCCGAACCATAGGTTGATTTTCCTTCCTAGGGTTAAGGTTTGAGTTACGCCTAGGGTAAGGGTTCTATTAACCAGAAAGCCCTGAGTTCCAAGAACACAGCAGCTGCGAAGGACTAGCCAAGAAGAGCGCAAAAGTACCACAACATGCCTGCCTCCACAGCTTTTTCCTTGGGGACATGCCTAATTCCTGGCTGATTTGCCTTTCTCGTCATAGGGTTGCGGTTCGGCCTAGGGCTAGGATTTTTAAAAGCAGGAAGCCCTGAGTTCCAGGCACACTGGAGCTGTGAAAGGCATCCAAAAGGGAGTGCAAAAGTGCCACAACATGGCTGCTTTCACGGCTTTTTCCTTGGCAAGAAGCCTAACACCAGGCTGATTTACTTTCCCAGGGTTACTGTTAGGCTTAGGCCTAGGGCTAGGATTTTTGAAACTAGGAAGCCCTTAGCTCAAAGCACACTGCAGCTGTTCAAGGCATCCCAAGGGGAGTACAAAAGTGCAACAACATGGCAGCTTTCACAGCTTTTTCCTTGGCAAGAAGCCTAACACCAGGCTGATTTACCTTCCCAGGGTTACTGTTAGGCTTAGGCCTAGGGCTAGGATTTTTGAAACTAGGAAGCCCTTAGCTCCAGGCACACTGCAGCTGTTCAAGGCATCCCAAGGGGAGTACAAAAGTGCAACAACATGGCAGCTTTCACAGCTTTTTCCTTGGCACCATCCCTATACCTAGGCTGATTTATCTGCCTAGGGTTAGGGTTAGGGTTCAGCCTAGGGCTTGGATTTCTTTAACCAGGAAGCCCTGAGTTCCAGGCTTACTTCATCTGCCAAAGGCATCCCAAAGGGAGTGCAGAAGTGCCACAACATGGCTGCTTTCACGGCTTTTTCCTTGGCAAGAAACCTAACATCAGGCTGATTTACCTTCCCAGGGTTACTGTTAGGCTTAGGCCTAGGGCTAGGATTTTTGAAACTAGGAAGCCCTGGGCTCCAGGCACACTGCAGCTGTTCAAGGCATCCCAAGGGGAGTACAAAAGTGCAACAACATGGCAGCTTTCACAGCTTTTTCCTTGGCACCATCCCTATACCTAGGCTGATTTATCTGCCTAGGGTTAGGGTTAGGGTTCAGCCTAGGGCTTGAATTTTTTTAACCAGGAAGCCCTGAGTTCCAGGCTTACTTCATCTGCCAAAGGCATCCCAAAGGGAGTGCAGAAGTGCCACAACATGGCTGCTTTCACGGCTTTTCCCTTAGGAAGAACCCTAATACCTGGCTGATTTACCTTCCTAGGGTTACTGTTAGGCTTAGGCCTAGGACTTTTAAAACCAGGAAGCCCTGGGCTCCAGGCACACTGCAGCTGCGAAAGGCATCCCAAGGGGAGCGCAAAAGTGACGCAACTTGGCTGCCACCACTGATATTTCCATGAGACCATCCCGAACCATAGGTTGATTTTCCTTCCTAGGGTTAAGGTTTGAGTTACGCCTAGGGTAAGGGTTCTATTAACCAGAAAGCCCTGAGTTCCAAGAACACAGCAGCTGCGAAGGACTAGCCAAGAAGAGCGCAAAAGTACCACAACATGCCTGCCTCCACAGCTTTTTCCTTGGGGACATGCCTAATTCCTGGCTGATTTGCCTTTCTCGTCTTAGGGTTGGGGTTCGGCCTAGGGCTAGGATTTTTAAAAGCAGGAAGCCCTGAGTTCCAGGCACACTGGAGCTGTGAAAGGCATCCAAAAGGGAGTGCAAAAGTGCCACAACATGGCTGCTTTCACGGCTTTTTCCTTGGCAAGACGCCTAACACCAGGCTGATTTGCCTTCCCAGGGTTACTGTTAGGCTTAGGCCTAGGGCTAGGATCTTTAAAACTAGGAAGCCCTTAGCTCCAGGCACACTGCAGCTGTTCAAGGCATCCCAAGGGGAGTACAAAAGTGCAACAACATGGCAGCTTTCACAGCTTTTTCCTTGGCACCATCCCTATACCTAGGCTGATTTATCTGCCTAGGGTTAGGGTTAGGGTTCAGCCTAGGGCTTGAATTTCTTTAACCAGGAAGCCCTGAGTTCCAGGCTTACTTCATCTGCCAAAGGCATCCCAAAGGGAGTGCAGAAGTGCCACAACATGGCTGCTTTCACGGCTTTTCCCTTAGGAAGAACCCTAATACCCGGCTGATTTACCTTCCTAGGGTTACTGTTAGGCTTAGGCCTAGGACTTTTAAAACCAGGAAGCCCTGGGCTCCAGGCACACTGCAGCTGCAAAAGGCATCCCAAGGGGAGCGCAAAAGTGACGCAACTTGGCTGCCACCACTGATATTTCCATGAGAGCATCCCGAACCATAGGCTGATTTCCCTTCCTAGGGTTAAGGTTTGAGTTACGCCTAGGGTAAGGGCTCTATTAACCAGAAAGCCCTAAGTTCCAAGAACACAGCAGCTGCGAAGGACTAGCCAAGAAGAGCGCAAAAGTAGCACAACATGCCTGCCTCCACAGCTTTTTCCTTGGGGACATGCCTAATTCCTGGCTGATTTGCCTTTCTCGTCTTAGGGTTGGGGTTCGGCCTAGGGCTAGGATTTTTAAAATCAGGAAGCCCTGAGTTCCAGGCACACTGGAGCTGTGAAAGGCATCCAAAAGGGAGTGCAAAAGTGCCACAACATGGCTGTTTCACGGCTTTTTCCTTGGCAAGAAGCCTAACATCAGGCTGATTTACTTTCCCAGGGTTACTGTTAGGCTTAGGCCTAGGGCTAGGATTTTTAAAACTAGGAAGCCCTTAGCTCCAGGCACACTGCAGCTGTTCAAGGCATCCCAAGGGGAGTACAAAAGTGCAACAACATGGCAGCTTTCACAGCTTTTTCCTTGGCACCATCCCTATACCTAGGCTGATTTATCTGCCTAGGGTTAGGGTTAGGGTTCAGCCTAGGGCTTGGATTTCTTTAACCAGGAAGCCCTGAGTTCCAGGCTTACTTCATCTGCCAAAGGCATCCCAAAGGGAGTGCAGAAGTGCCACAACATGGCTGCTTTCATGGCTTTTTCCTTGGCAAGAAGCCTAACATCAGGCTGATTTACTTTCCCAGGGTTACTGTTAGGCTTAGGCCTAGGGCTAGGATTTTTGAAACTAGGAAGCCCTTAGCTCCAGGCACACTGCAGCTGTTCAAGGCATCCAAGGGGAGTACAAAAGTGCAACAACATGGCAGCTTTCACAGCTTTTTCCTTGGCACCATCCCTATACCTAGGCTGATTTATCTGCCTAGGGTTAGGGTTAGGGTTCAGCCTAGGGCTTGGATTTCTTTAACCAGGAAGCCCTGAGTTCCAGGCTTACTTCATCTGCCAAAGGCATCCCAAAGGGAGTGCAAAAGTGCCACAACATGGCTGCTTTCACGGCTTTTTCCTTGGCAAGAAGCCTAACATCAGGCTGATTTACCTTCCCAGGGTTACTGTTAGGCTTAGGCCTAGGGCTAGGATTTTTGAAACTAGGAAGCCCTTAGCTCCAGGCACACTGCAGCTGTTCAAGGCATCCCAAGGGGAGTACAAAAGTGCAACAACATGGCAGCTTTCACAGCTTTTTTCTTGGCACCATCCCTATACCTAGGCTGATTTATCTGCCTGGGGTTAGGGTTAGGGTTCAGCCTAGGGCTTGAATTTTTTTAACCAGGAAGCCCTGAGTTCCAGGCTTACTTCATCTGCCAAAGGCATCCCAAAGGGAGTGCAGAAGTGCCACAACATGGCTGCTTTCACGGCTTTTCCCTTAGGAAGAACCCTAATACCCGGCTGATTTACCTTCCTAGGGTTACTGTTAGGCTTAGGCCTAGGACTTTTAAAACCAGGAAGCCCTGGGCTCCAGGCACACTGCAGCTGCGAAAGGCATCCCAAGGGGAGCGCAAAAGTGACGCAACTTGGCTGCCACCACTGATATTTCCATGAGACCATCCCGAACCATAGGTTGATTTTCCTTCCTAGGGTTAAGGTTTGAGTTACGCCTAGGGTAAGGGTTCTATTAACCAGAAAGCCCTGAGTTCCAAGAACACAGCAGCTGCGAAGGACTAGCCAAGAAGAGCGCAAAAGTACCACAACATGCCTGCCTCCACAGCTTTTTCCTTGGGGACATGCCTAATTCCTGGCTGATTTGCCTTTCTCGTCTTAGGGTTGGGGTTCGGCCTAGGGCTAGGATTTTTAAAAGCAGGAAGCCCTGAGTTCCAGGCACACTGGAGCTGTGAAAGGCATCCAAAAGGGAGTGCAAAAGTGCCACAACATGGCTGCTTTCACGGCTTTTTCCTTGGCAAGAAGCCTAACACCAGGCTGATTTACTTTCCCAGGGTTACTGTTAGGCTTAGGCCTAGGGCTAGGATTTTTGAAACTAGGAAGCCCTTAGCTCCAGGCACACTGCAGCTGTTCAAGGCATCCCAAGGGGAGTACAAAAGTGCAACAACATGGCAGCTTTCACAGCTTTTTCCTTGGCAAGAAGCCTAACACCAGGCTGATTTACTTTCCCAGGGTTACTGTTAGGCTTAGGCCTAGGGCTAGGATTTTTGAAACTAGGAAGCCCTTAGCTCCAGGCACACTGCAGCTGTTCAAGGCATCCCAAGGGGAGTACAAAAGTGCAACAACATGGCAGCTTTCACAGCTTTTTCCTTGGCACCATCCCTATACCTAGGCTGATTTATCTGCCTAGGGTTAGGGTTAGGGTTCAGCCTAGGGCTTGGATTTCTTTAACCAGGAAGCCCTGAGTTCCAGGCTTACTTCATCTGCCAAAGGCATCCCAAAGGGAGTGCAGAAGTGCCACAACATGGCTGCTTTCACGGCTTTTTCCTTGGCAAGAAACCTAACATCAGGCTGATTTACCTTCCCAGGGTTACTGTTAGGCTTAGGCCTAGGGCTAGGATTTTTGAAACTAGGAAGCCCTGGGCTCCAGGCACACTGCAGCTGTTCAAGGCATCCCAAGGGGAGTACAAAAGTGCAACAACATGGCAGCTTTCACAGCTTTTTCCTTGGCACCATCCCTTTACCTAGGCTGATTTATCTGCCTAGGGTTAGGGTTAGGGTTCAGCCTAGGGCTTGAATTTTTTTAACCAGGAAGCCCTGAGTTCCAGGCTTACTTCATCTGCCAAAGGCATCCCAAAGGGAGTGCAGAAGTGCCACAACATGGCTGCTTTCACGGCTTTTCCCTTAGGAAGAACCCTAATACCTGGCTGATTTACCTTCCTAGGGTTACTGTTAGGCTTAGGCCTAGGACTTTTAAAACCAGGAAGCCCTGGGCTCCAGGCACACTGCAGCTGCGAAAGGCATCCCAAGGGGAGCGCAAAAGTGACGCAACTTGGCTGCCACCACTGATATTTCCATGAGACCATCCCGAACCATAGGTTGATTTTCCTTCCTAGGGTTAAGGTTTGAGTTACGCCTAGGGTAAGGGTTCTATTAACCAGAAAGCCCTGAGTTCCAAGAACACAGCAGCTGCGAAGGACTAGCCAAGAAGAGCGCAAAAGTACCACAACATGCCTGCCTCCACAGCTTTTTCCTTGGGGACATGCCTAATTCCTGGCTGATTTGCCTTTCTCGTCTTAGGGTTGGGGTTCGGCCTAGGGCTAGGATTTTTAAAAGCAGGAAGCCCTGAGTTCCAGGCACACTGGAGCTGTGAAAGGCATCCAAAAGGGAGTGCAAAAGTGCCACAACATGGCTGCTTTCACGGCTTTTTCCTTGGCAAGACGCCTAACACCAGGCTGATTTACCTTCCCAGGGTTACTGTTAGGCTTAGGCCTAGGGCTAGGATCTTTAAAACTAGGAAGCCCTTAGCTCCAGGCACACTGCAGCTGTTCAAGGCATCCCAAGGGGAGTACAAAAGTGCAACAACATGGCAGCTTTCACAGCTTTTTACTTGGCACCATCCCTATACCTAGGCTGATTTATCTGCCTAGGGTTAGGGTTAGGGTTCAGCCTAGGGCTTGAATTTCTTTAACCAGGAAGCCCTGAGTTCCAGGCTTACTTCATCTGCCAAAGGCATCCCAAAGGGAGTGCAGAAGTGCCACAACATGGCTGCTTTCACGGCTTTTCCCTTAGGAAGAACCCTAATACCCGGCTGATTTACCTTCCTAGGGTTACTGTTAGGCTTAGGCCTAGGACTTTTAAAACCAGGAAGCCCTGGGCTCCAGGCACACTGCAGCTGCAAAAGGCATCCCAAGGGGAGCGCAAAAGTGACGCAACTTGGCTGCCACCACTGATATTTCCATGAGAGCATCCCGAACCATAGGCTGATTTCCCTTCCTAGGGTTAAGGTTTGAGTTACGCCTAGGGTAAGGGCTCTATTAACCAGAAAGCCCTAAGTTCCAAGAACACAGCAGCTGCGAAGGACTAGCCAAGAAGAGCGCAAAAGTACCACAACATGCCTGCCTCCACAGCTTTTTCCTTGGGGACATGCCTAATTCCTGGCTGATTTGCCTTTCTCGTCATAGGGTTGGGGTTCGGCCTAGGGCTAGGATTTTTAAAATCAGGAAGCCCTGAGTTCCAGGCACACTGGAGCTGTGAAAGGCATCCAAAAGGGAGTGCAAAAGTGCCACAACATGGCTGTTTCACGGCTTTTTCCTTGGCAAGAAGCCTAACATCAGGCTGATTTACTTTCCCAGGGTTACTGTTAGGCTTAGGCCTAGGGCTAGGATTTTTAAAACTAGGAAGCCCTTAGCTCCAGGCACACTGCAGCTGTTCAAGGCATCCCAAGGGGAGTACAAAAGTGCAACAACATGGCAGCTTTCACAGCATTTTCCTTGGCACCATCCCTATACCTAGGCTGATTTATCTGCCTAGGGTTAGGGTTAGGGTTCAGCCTAGGGCTTGGATTTCTTTAACCAGGAAGCCCTGAGTTCCAGGCTTACTTCATCTGCCAAAGGCATCCCAAAGGGAGTGCAGAAGTGCCACAACATGGCTGTTTCACGGCTTTTTCCTTGGCAAGAAGCCTAACATCAGGCTGATTTACTTTCCCAGGGTTACTGTTAGGCTTAGGCCTAGGGCTAGGATTTTTGAAACTAGGAAGCCCTTAGCTCCAGGCACACTGCAGCTGTTCAAGGCATCCAAGGGGAGTACAAAAGTGCAACAACATGGCAGCTTTCACAGCTTTTTCCTTGGCACCATCCCTATACCTAGGCTGATTTATCTGCCTAGGGTTAGGGTTAGGGTTCAGCCTAGGGCTTGGATTTCTTTAACCAGGAAGCCCTGAGTTCCAGGCTTACTTCATCTGCCAAAGGCATCCCAAAGGGAGTGCAAAAGTGCCACAACATGGCTGCTTTCACGGCTTTTTCCTTGGCAAGAAGCCTAACATCAGGCTGATTTACTTTCCCAGGGTTACTGTTAGGCTTAGGCCTAGGGCTAGGATTTTTGAAACTAGGAAGCCCTTAGCTCCAGGCACACTGCAGCTGTTCAAGGCATCCCAAGGGGAGTACAAAAGTGCAACAACATGGCAGCTTTCACAGCTTTTTTCTTGGCACCATCCCTATACCTAGGCTGATTTATCTGCCTAGGGTTAGGGTTAGGGTTCAGCCTAGGGCTTGAATTTTTTTAACCAGGAAGCCCTGAGTTCCAGGCTTACTTCATCTGCCAAAGGCATCCCAAAGGGAGTGCAGAAGTGCCACAACATGGCTGCTTTCACGGCTTTTCCCTTAGGAAGAGCCCTAATACCCGGCTGATTTACCTTTCTAGGGTTACTGTTAGGCTTAGGCCTAGGACTTTTAAAACCAGGAAGCCCTGGCCTCCAGGCACACTGCAGCTGCGAAAGGCATCCCAAGGGGAGCGCAAAAGTGACGCAACTTGGCTGCCACCACTGATATTTCCATGAGACCATCCCGAACCATAGGTTGATTTTCCTTCCTAGGGTTAAGGTTTGAGTTACGCCTAGGGTAAGGGTTCTATTAACCAGAAAGCCCTGAGTTCCAAGAACACAGCAGCTGCGAAGGACTAGCCAAGAAGAGCGCAAAAGTACCACAACATGCCTGCCTCCACAGCTTTTTCCTTGGGGACATGCCTAATTCCTGGCTGATTTGCCTTTCTCGTCTTAGGGTTGCGGTTCGGCCTAGGGCTAGGATTTTTAAAAGCAGGAAGCCCTGAGTTCCAGGCACACTGGAGCTGTGAAAGGCATCCAAAAGGGAGTGCAAAAGTGCCACAACATGGCTGCTTTCACGGCTTTTTCCTTGGCAAGACGCCTAACACCAGGCTGACTTACCTTCCCAGGGTTACTATTAGGCTTAGGCCTAGGGCTAGGATTTTTAAAACTAGGAAGCCCTTAGCTCCAGGCACACTGCAGCTGTTCAAGGCATCCCAAGGGGAGTACAAAAGTGCAACAACATGGCAGCTTTCACAGCTTTTTCCTTGCCACCATCCCTATACCTAGGCTGATTTATCTGCCTAGGGTTAGGGTTAGGGTTCAGCCTAGGGCTTGAATTTTTTTAACCAGGAAGCCCTGAGTTCCAGGCTTACTTCATCTGCCAAAGGCATCCCAAAGGGAGTGCAGAAGTGCCACAACATGGCTGCTTTCACGGCTTTTTCCTTAGGAAGAACCCTAATACCCGGCTGATTTACCTTCCTAGGGTTACTGTTAGGCTTAGGCCTAGGACTTTTAAAACCAGGAAGCCCTGGGCTCCAGGCACACTGCAGCTGCGAAAGGCATCCCAAGGGGAGCGCAAAAGTGACGCAACTTGGCTGCCACCACTGATATTTCCATGAGACCATCCCGAACCATAGGCTGATTTCCCTTCCTAGGGTTAAGGTTTGAGTTACGCCTAGGGTAAGGGTTCTATTAACCAGAAAGCCCTGAGTTCCAAGAACACAGCAGCTGCGAAGGACTAGCCAAGAAGAGCGCAAAAGTACCACAACATGCCTGCCTCCACAGCTTTTTCCTTGGGGACATGCCTAATTCCTGGCTGATTTGCCTTTCTCGTCTTAGGGTTGGGGTTCGGCCTAGGGCTAGGATTTTTAAAATCAGGAAGCCCTGAGTTCCAGGCACACTGGAGCTGTGAAAGGCATCCAAAAGGGAGTGCAAAAGTGCCACAACATGGCTGCTTTCACGGCTTTTTCCTTGGCAAGAAACCTAACATCAGGCTGATTTACTTTCCCAGGGTTACTGTTAGGCTTAGGCCTAGGGCTAGGATTTTTGAAACTAGGAAGCCCTTAGCTCCAGGCACACTGCAGCTGTTCAAGGCATCCCAAGGGGAGTACAAAAGTGCAACAACATGGCAGCTTTCACAGCTTTTTCCTTGGCACCATCCCTATACCTAGGCTGATTTATCTGCCTAGGGTTAGGGTTAGGGTTCAGCCTAGGGCTTGGATTTCTTTAACCAGGAAGCCCTGAGTTCCAGGCTTACTTCATCTGCCAAAGGCATCCCAAAGGGAGTGCAGAAGTGCCACAACATGGCTGCTTTCACGGCTTTTTCCTTGGCAAGAAGCCTAACATCAGGCTGATTTACTTTCCCAGGGTTACTGTTAGGCTTAGGCCTAGGGCTAGGATTTTTGAAACTAGGAAGCCCTTAGCTCCAGGCACACTGCAGCTGTTCAAGGCATCCCAAGGGGAGTACAAAAGTGCAACAACATGGCAGCTTTCACAGCTTTTTCCTTGGCACCATCCCTATACCTAGGCTGATTTATCTGCCTAGGGTTAGGGTTAGGGTTCAGCCTAGGGCTTGAATTTCTTTAACCAGGAAGCCCTGAGTTCCAGGCTTACTTCATCTGCCAAAGGCATCCCAAAGGGAGTGCAGAAGTGCCACAACATGGCTGCTTTCACGGCTTTTCCCTTAGGAAGAACCCTAATACCCGGCTGATTTACCTTCCTAGGGTTACTGTTAGGCTTAGGCCTAGGACTTTTAAAACCAGGAAGCCCTGGGCTCCAGGCACACTGCAGCTGCAAAAGGCATCCCAAGGGGAGCGCAAAAGTGACGCAACTTGGCTGCCACCACTGATATTTCCATGAGACCATCCCGAACCATAGGTTGATTTTCCTTCCTAGGGTTAAGGTTTGAGTTACGCCTAGGGTAAGGGTTCTATTAACCAGAAAGCCCTGAGTTCCAAGAACACAGCAGCTGCGAAGGACTAGCCAAGAAGAGCGCAAAAGTACCACAACATGCCTGCCTCCACAGCTTTTTCCTTGGGGACATGCCTAATTCCTGGCTGATTTGCCTTTCTCGTCATAGGGTTGGGGTTCGGCCTAGGGCTAGGATTTTTAAAAGCAGGAAGCCCTGAGTTCCAGGCACACTGGAGCTGTGAAAGGCATCCAAAAGGGAGTGCAAAAGTGCCACAACATGGCTGTTTCACGGCTTTTTCCTTGGCAAGACGCCTAACACCAGGCTGACTTACCTTCCCAGGGTTACTATTAGGCTTAGGCCTAGGGCTAGGATTTTTAAAACGAGGAAGCCCTTAGCTCCAGGCACACTGCAGCTGTTCAAGGCATCCCAAGGGGAGTACAAAAGTGCAACAACATGGCAGCTTTCACAGCTTTTTCCTTGGCACCATCCCTATACCTAGGCTGATTTATCTGCCTAGGGTTAGGGTTAGGGTTCAGCCTAGGGCTTGGATTTCTTTAACCAGGAAGCCCTGAGTTCCAGGCTTACTTCATCTGCCAAAGGCATCCCAAAGGGAGTGCAGAAGTGCCACAACATGGCTGCTTTCATGGCTTTTCCCTTAGGAAGAACCCTAATACCCGGCTGATTTACCTTCCTAGGGTTACTGTTAGGCTTAGGCCTAGGACTTTTAAAACCAGGAAGCCCTGGGCTCCAGGCACACTGCAGCTGCAAAAGGCATCCCAAGGGGAGCGCAAAAGTGACGCAACTTGGCTGCCACCACTGATATTTCCATGAGAGCATCCCGAACCATAGGCTGATTTCCCTTCCTAGGGTTAAGGTTTGAGTTACGCCTAGGGTAAGGGTTCTATTAACCAGAAAGCCCTGAGTTCCAAGAACACAGCAGCTGCGAAGGACTAGCCAAGAAGAGCGCAAAAGTACCACAACATGCCTGCCTCCACAGCTTTTTCCTTGGGGACATGCCTAATTCCTGGCTGATTTGCCTTTCTCGTCTTAGGGTTGGGGTTCGGCCGAGGGCTAGGATTTTTAAAATCAGGAAGCCTTGAGTTCCAGGCACACTGGAGCTGTGAAAGGCATCCAAAAGGGAGTGCAAAAGTGCCACAACATGGCTGCTTTCACGGCTTTTTCCTTGGCAAGACGCCTAACACCAGGCTGACTTACCTTCCTAGGGTTACTATTAGGCTTAGGCCTAGGGCTACGATTTTTAAAACTAGGAAGCCCTTAGCTCCAGGCACACTGCAGCTGTTCAAGGCATCCCAAGGGGAGTACAAAAGTGCAACAACATGGCAGCTTTCACAGCTTTTTCCTTGGCACCATCCCTATACCTAGGCTGATTTATCTGCCTAGGGTTAGGGTTAGGGTTCAGCCTAGGGCTTGGATTTCTTTAACCAGGAAGCCCTGAGTTCCAGGCTTACTTCATCTGCCAAAGGCATCCCAAAGGGAGTGCAGAAGTGCCACAACATGGCTGCTTTCACGGCTTTTCCCTTAGGAAGAACCCTAATACCCGGCTGATTTACCTTCCTAGGGTTACTGTTAGGCTTAGGCCTAGGACTTTTAAAACCAGGAAGCCCTGGGCTCCAGGCACACTGCAGCTGCAAAAGGCATCCCAAGGGGAGCGCAAAAGTGACGCAACTTGGCTGCCACCACTGATATTTCCATGAGACCATCCCGAACCATAGGCTGATTTTCCTTCCTAGGGTTAAGGTTTGAGTTACGCCTAGGGTAAGGGTTCTATTAACCAGAAAGCCCTGAGTTCCAAGAACACAGCAGCTGCGAAGGACTAGCCAAGAAGAGCGCAAAAGTACCACAACATGCCTGCCTCCACAGCTTTTTCCTTGGGGACATGCCTAATTCCTGGCTGATTTGCCTTTCTCGTCTTAGGGTTGCGGTTCGGCCTAGGGCTAGGATTTTTAAAAGCAGGAAGCCCTGAGTTCCAGGCACACTGGAGCTGTGAAAGGCATCCAAAAGGGAGTGCAAAAGTGCCACAACATGGCTGCTTTCACGGCTTTTTCCTTGGCAAGAAGCCTAACATCAGGCTGTTTTACTTTCCCAGGGTTACTGTTAGGCTTAGGCCTAGGGCTAGGATTTTTGAAACTAGGAGGCCCTTAGCTCCAGGCACACTGCAGCTGTTCAAGGCATCCCAAGGGGAGTACAAAAGTGCAACAACATGGCAGCTTTCACAGCTTTTTCCTTGGCACCATCCCTATACCTAGGCTGATTTATCTGCCTAGGGTTAGGGTTAGGGTTCAGCCTAGGGCTTGGATTTCGTTAACCAGGAAGCCCTGAGTTCCAGGCTTACTTCATCTGCCAAAGGCATCCCAAAGGGAGTGCAGAAGTGCCACAACATGGCTGCTTTCACGGCTTTTCCCTTAGGAAGAACCCTAATACCCGGCTGATTTACCTTCCTAGGGTTACTGTTAGGCTTAGGCCTAGGGCTAGGATTTTTGAAACTAGGAAGCCCTTAGCTCCAGGCACACTGCAGCTGTTCAAGGCATCCAAGGGGAGTACAAAAGTGCAACAACATGGCAGCTTTCACAGCTTTTTCCTTGGCACCATCCCTATACCTAGGCTGATTTATCTGCCTAGGGTTAGGGTTAGGGTTCAGCCTAGGGCTTGGATTTTTTTAACCAGGAAGCCCTGAGTTCCAGGCTTACTTCATCTGCCAAAGGCATCCCAAAGGGAGTGCAAAAGTGCCACAACATGGCTGCTTTCACGGCTTTTTCCTTGGCAAGAAGCCTAACAGCAGGCTGATTTACCTTCCCAGGGTTACTGTTAGGCTTAGGCCTAGGGCTAGGATTTTTGAAACTAGGAAGCCCTTAGCTCCAGGCACACTGCAGCTGTTCAAGGCATCCCAAGGGGAGTACAAAAGTGCAACAACATGGCAGCTTTCACAGCTTTTTTCTTGGCACCATCCCTATACCTAGGCTGATTTATCTGCCTAGGGTTAGGGTTAGGGTTCAGCCTAGGGCTTGAATTTTTTTAACCAGGAAGCCCTGAGTTCCAGGCTTACTTCATCTGCCAAAGGCATCCCAAAGGGAGTGCAGAAGTGCCACAACATGGCTGCTTTCACGGCTTTTCCCTTAGGAAGAACCCTAATACCCGGCTGATTTACCTTCCTAGGGTTACTGTTAGGCTTAGGCCTAGGACTTTTAAAACCAGGAAGCCCTGGGCTCCAGGCACACTGCAGCTGCGAAAGGCATCCCAAGGGGAGCGCAAAAGTGACGCAACTTGGCTGCCACCACTGATATTTCCATGAGACCATCCCGAACCATAGGTTGATTTTCCTTCCTAGGGTTAAGGTTTGAGTTACGCCTAGGGTAAGGGTTCTATTAACCAGAAAGCCCTGAGTTCCAAGAACACAGCAGCTGCGAAGGACTAGCCAAGAAGAGCGCAAAAGTACCACAACATGCCTGCCTCCACAGCTTTTTCCTTGGGGACATGCCTAAATCCTGGCTGATTTGCCTTTCTCGTCATAGGGTTGCGGTTCGGCCTAGGGCTAGGATTTTTAAAAGCAGGAAGCCCTGAGTTCCAGGCACACTGGAGCTGTGAAAGGCATCCAAAAGGGAGTGCAAAAGTGCCACAACATGGCTGCTTTCACGGCTTTTTCCTTGGCAAGAAGCCTAACACCAGGCTGATTTACTTTCCCAGGGTTACTGTTAGGCTTAGGCCTAGGGCTAGGATTTTTGAAACTAGGAAGCCCTTAGCTCCAGGCACACTGCAGCTGTTCAAGGCATCCCAAGGGGAGTACAAAAGTGCAACAACATGGCAGCTTTCACAGCTTTTTCCTTGGCAAGAAGCCTAACACCAGGCTGATTTACTTTCCCAGGGTTACTGTTAGGCTTAGGCCTAGGGCTAGGATTTTTGAAACTAGGAAGCCCTTAGCTCCAGGCACACTGCAGCTGTTCAAGGCATCCCAAGGGGAGTACAAAAGTGCAACAACATGGCAGCTTTCACAGCTTTTTCCTTGGCACCATCCCTATACCTAGGCTGATTTATCTGCCTAGGGTTAGGGTTAGGGTTCAGCCTAGGGCTTGGATTTCTTTAACCAGGAAGCCCTGAGTTCCAGGCTTACTTCATCTGCCAAAGGCATCCCAAAGGGAGTGCAGAAGTGCCACAACATGGCTGCTTTCACGGCTTTTTCCTTGGCAAGAAGCCTAACATCAGGCTGATTTACTTTCCCAGGGTTACTGTTAGGCTTAGGCCTAGGGCTAGGATTTTTGAAACTAGGAAGCCCTGGGCTCCAGGCACACTGCAGCTGTTCAAGGCATCCCAAGGGGAGTACAAAAGTGCAACAACATGGCAGCTTTCACAGCTTTTTCCTTGGCACCATCCCTATACCTTGGCTGATTTATCTGCCTAGGGTTAGGGTTAGGGTTCAGCCTAGGCTTGAATTTTTTTAACCAGGAAGCCCTGAGTTCCAGGCTTACTTCATCTGCCAAAGGCATCCCAAAGGGAGTGCAGAAGTGCCACAACATGGCTGCTTTCACGGCTTTTCCCTTAGGAAGAACCCTAATACCTGGCTGATTTACCTTCCTAGGGTTACTGTTAGGCTTAGGCCTAGGACTTTTAAAACCAGGAAGCCCTGGGCTCCAGGCACACTGCAGCTGCGAAAGGCATCCCAAGGGGAGCGCAAAAGTGACGCAACTTGGCTGCCACCACTGATATTTCCATGAGACCATCCCGAACCATAGGTTGATTTTCCTTCCTAGGGTTAAGGTTTGAGTTACGCCTAGGGTAAGGGTTCTATTAACCAGAAAGCCCTGAGTTCCAAGAACACAGCAGCTGCGAAGGACTAGCCAAGAAGAGCGCAAAAGTACCACAACATGCCTGCCTCCACAGCTTTTTCCTTGGGGACATGCCTAATTCCTGGCTGATTTGCCTTTCTCGTCTTAGGGTTGGGGTTCGGCCTAGGGCTAGGATTTTTAAAATCAGGAAGCCCTGAGTTCCAGGCACACTGGAGCTGTGAAAGGCATCCAAAAGGGAGTGCAAAAGTGCCACAACATGGCTGCTTTCACGGCTTTTTCCTTGGCAAGAAACCTAACATCAGGCTGATTTACTTTCCCAGGGTTACTGTTAGGCTTAGGCCTAGGGCTAGGATTTTTGAAACTAGGAAGCCCTGGGCTCCAGGCACACTGCAGCTGTTCAAGGCATCCCAAGGGGAGTACAAAAGTGCAACAACATGGCAGCTTTCACAGCTTTTTCCTTGGCACCATCCCTATACCTAGGCTGATTTATCTGCCTAGGGTTAGGGTTAGGGTTCAGCCTAGGGCTTGGATTTCTTTAACCAGGAAGCCCTGAGTTCCAGGCTTACTTCATCTGCCAAAGGCATCCCAAAGGGAGTGCAGAAGTGCCACAACATGGCTGCTTTCACGGCTTTTCCCTTAGGAAGAACCCTAATACCTGGCTGATTTACCTTCCTAGGGTTACTGTTAGGCTTAGGCCTAGGACTTTTAAAACCAGGAAGCCCTGGGCTCCAGGCACACTGCAGCTGCGAAAGGCATCCCAAGGGGAGCGCAAAAGTGACGCAACTTGGCTGCCACCACTGATATTTCCATGAGACCATCCCGAACCATAGGTTGATTTTCCTTCCTAGGGTTAAGGTTTGAGTTACGCCTAGGGTAAGGGTTCTATTAACCAGAAAGCCCTGAGTTCCAAGAACACAGCAGCTGCGAAGGACTAGCCAAGAAGAGCGCAAAAGTACCACAACATGCCTGCCTCCACAGCTTTTTCCTTGGGGACATGCCTAAATCCTGGCTGATTTGCCTTTCTCGTCATAGGGTTGCGGTTCGGCCTAGGGCTAGGATTTTTAAAAGCAGGAAGCCCTGAGTTCCAGGCACACTGGAGCTGTGAAAGGCATCCAAAAGGGAGTGCAAAAGTGCCACAACATGGCTGCTTTCACGGCTTTTTCCTTGGCAAGAAGCCTAACACCAGGCTGATTTACTTTCCCAGGGTTACTGTTAGGCTTAGGCCTAGGGCTAGGATTTTTGAAACTAGGAAGCCCTTAGCTCCAGGCACACTGCAGCTGTTCAAGGCATCCCAAGGGGAGTACAAAAGTGCAACAACATGGCAGCTTTCACAGCTTTTTCCTTGGCAAGAAGCCTAACACCAGGCTGATTTACTTTCCCAGGGTTACTGTTAGGCTTAGGCCTAGGGCTAGGATTTTTGAAACTAGGAAGCCCTTAGCTCCAGGCACACTGCAGCTGTTCAAGGCATCCCAAGGGGAGTACAAAAGTGCAACAACATGGCAGCTTTCACAGCTTTTTCCTTGGCACCATCCCTATACCTAGGCTGATTTATCTGCCTAGGGTTAGGGTTAGGGTTCAGCCTAGGGCTTGGATTTCTTTAACCAGGAAGCCCTGAGTTCCAGGCTTACTTCATCTGCCAAAGGCATCCCAAAGGGAGTGCAGAAGTGCCACAACATGGCTGCTTTCACGGCTTTTTCCTTGGCAAGAAGCCTAACATCAGGCTGATTTACTTTCCCAGGGTTACTGTTAGGCTTAGGCCTAGGGCTAGGATTTTTGAAACTAGGAAGCCCTGGGCTCCAGGCACACTGCAGCTGCGAAAGGCATCCCAAGGGGAGCGCAAAAGTGACGCAACTTGGCTGCCACCACTGATATTTCCATGAGACCATCCCGAACCATAGGTTGATTTTCCTTCCTAGGGTTAAGGTTTGAGTTACGCCTAGGGTAAGGGTTCTATTAACCAGAAAGCCCTGAGTTCCAAGAACACAGCAGCTGCGAAGGACTAGCCAAGAAGAGCGCAAAAGTACCACAACATGCCTGTCTCCACAGCTTTTTCCTTGGGGACATGCCTAATTCCTGGCTGATTTGCCTTTCTCGTCTTAGGGTTGGGGTTCGGCCTAGGGCTAGGATTTTTAAAATCAGGAAGCCCTGAGTTCCAGACACACTGCAGCTGTGAAAGGCATCCAAAAGGGAGTGCAAAAGTGCCACAACATGGCTGCTTTCACGGCTTTTTCCTTGGCAAGAAACCTAACATCAGGCTGATTTACTTTCCCAGGGTTACTGTTAGGCTTAGGCCTAGGGCTAGGATTTTTGAAACTAGGAAGCCCTGGGCTCCAGGCACACTGCAGCTGTTCAAGGCATCCCAAGGGGAGTACAAAAGTGCAACAACATGGCAGCTTTCACAGCTTTTTCCTTGGCACCATCCCTATACCTAGGCTGATTTATCTGCCTAGGGTTAGGGTTAGGGTTCAGCCTAGGGCTTGGATTTCTTTAACCAGGAAGCCCTGAGTTCCAGGCTTACTTCATCTGCCAAAGGCATCCCAAAGGGAGTGCAGAAGTGCCACAACATGGCTGCTTTCACGGCTTTTTCCTTGGCAAGAAGCCTAACATCAGGCTGATTTACTTTCCCAGGGTTACTGTTAGGCTTAGGCCTAGGGCTAGGATTTTTGAAACTAGGAAGCCCTTAGCTCCAGGCACACTGCAGCTGTTCAAGGCATCCAAGGGGAGTACAAAAGTGCAACAACATGGCAGCTTTCACAGCTTTTTCCTTGGCACCATCCCTATACCTAGGCTGATTTATCTGCCTAGGGTTAGGGTTAGGGTTCAGCCTAGGGCTTGGATTTCTTTAACCAGGAAGCCCTGAGTTCCAGGCTTACTTCATCTGCCAAAGGCATCCCAAAGGGAGTGCAAAAGTGCCACAACATGGCTGCTTTCACGGCTTTTTCCTTGGCAAGAAGCCTAACATCAGGCTGATTTACCTTCCCAGGGTTACTGTTAGGCTTAGGCCTAGGGCTAGGATTTTTGAAACTAGGAAGCCCTTAGCTCCAGGCACACTGCAGCTGTTCAAGGCATCCCAAGGGGAGTACAAAAGTGCAACAACATGGCAGCTTTCACAGCTTTTTTCTTGGCACCATCCCTATACCTAGGCTGATTTATCTGCCTGGGGTTAGGGTTAGGGTTCAGCCTAGGGCTTGAATTTTTTTAACCAGGAAGCCCTGAGTTCCAGGCTTACTTCATCTGCCAAAGGCATCCCAAAGGGAGTGCAGAAGTGCCACAACATGGCTGCTTTCACGGCTTTTCCCTTAGGAAGAACCCTAATACCCGGCTGATTTACCTTCCTAGGGTTACTGTTAGGCTTAGGCCTAGGACTTTTAAAACCAGGAAGCCCTGGGCTCCAGGCACACTGCAGCTGCGAAAGGCATCCCAAGGGGAGCGCAAAAGTGACGCAACTTGGCTGCCACCACTGATATTTCCATGAGACCATCCCGAACCATAGGTTGATTTTCCTTCCTAGGGTTAAGGTTTGAGTTACGCCTAGGGTAAGGGTTCTATTAACCAGAAAGCCCTGAGTTCCAAGAACACAGCAGCTGCGAAGGACTAGCCAAGAAGAGCGCAAAAGTACCACAACATGCCTGCCTCCACAGCTTTTTCCTTGGGGACATGCCTAATTCCTGGCTGATTTGCCTTTCTCGTCATAGGGTTGCGGTTCGGCCTAGGGCTAGGATTTTTAAAAGCAGGAAGCCCTGAGTTCCAGGCACACTGGAGCTGTGAAAGGCATCCAAAAGGGAGTGCAAAAGTGCCACAACATGGCTGCTTTCACGGCTTTTTCCTTGGCAAGAAGCCTAACACCAGGCTGATTTACTTTCCCAGGGTTACTGTTAGGCTTAGGCCTAGGGCTAGGATTTTTGAAACTAGGAAGCCCTTAGCTCCAGGCACACTGCAGCTGTTCAAGGCATCCCAAGGGGAGTACAAAAGTGCAACAACATGGCAGCTTTCACAGCTTTTTCCTTGGCAAGAAGCCTAACACCAGGCTGATTTACTTTCCCAGGGTTACTGTTAGGCTTAGGCCTAGGGCTAGGATTTTTGAAACTAGGAAGCCCTTAGCTCCAGGCACACTGCAGCTGTTCAAGGCATCCCAAGGGGAGTACAAAAGTGCAACAACATGGCAGCTTTCACAGCTTTTTCCTTGGCACCATCCCTATACCTAGGCTGATTTATCTGCCTAGGGTTAGGGTTAGGGTTCAGCCTAGGGCTTGGATTTCTTTAACCAGGAAGCCCTGAGTTCCAGGCTTACTTCATCTGCCAAAGGCATCCCAAAGGGAGTGCAGAAGTGCCACAACATGGCTGCTTTCACGGCTTTTTCCTTGGCAAGAAACCTAACATCAGGCTGATTTACCTTCCCAGGGTTACTGTTAGGCTTAGGCCTCGGGCTAGGATTTTTGAAACTAGGAAGCCCTGGGCTCCAGGCACACTGCAGCTGTTCAAGGCATCCCAAGGGGAGTACAAAAGTGCAACAACATGGCAGCTTTCACAGCTTTTTCCTTGGCACCATCCCTATACCTAGGCTGATTTATCTGCCTAGGGTTAGGGTTAGGGTTCAGCCTAGGGCTTGAATTTTTTTAACCAGGAAGCCCTGAGTTCCAGGCTTACTTCATCTGCCAAAGGCATCCCAAAGGGAGTGCAGAAGTGCCACAACATGGCTGCTTTCACGGCTTTTCCCTTAGGAAGAACCCTAATACCTGGCTGATTTACCTTCCTAGGGTTACTGTTAGGCTTAGGCCTAGGACTTTTAAAACCAGGAAGCCCTGGGCTCCAGGCACACTGCAGCTGCGAAAGGCATCCCAAGGGGAGCGCAAAAGTGACGCAACTTGGCTGCCACCACTGATATTTCCATGAGACCATCCCGAACCATAGGTTGATTTTCCTTCCTAGGGTTAAGGTTTGAGTTACGCCTAGGGTAAGGGTTCTATTAACCAGAAAGCCCTGAGTTCCAAGAACACAGCAGCTGCGAAGGACTAGCCAAGAAGAGCGCAAAAGTACCACAACATGCCTGCCTCCACAGCTTTTTCCTTGGGGACATGCCTAATTCCTGGCTGATTTGCCTTTCTCGTCATAGGGTTGGGGTTCGGCCTAGGGCTAGGATTTTTAAAAGCAGGAAGCCCTGAGTTCCAGGCACACTGGAGCTGTGAAAGGCATCCAAAAGGGAGTGCAAAAGTGCCACAACATGGCTGTTTCACGGCTTTTTCCTTGGCAAGACGCCTAACACCAGGCTGACTTACCTTCCCAGGGTTACTATTAGGCTTAGGCCTAGGGCTAGGATTTTTAAAACTAGGAAGCCCTTAGCTCCAGGCACACTGCAGCTGTTCAAGGCATCCCAAGGGGAGTACAAAAGTGCAACAACATGGCAGCTTTCACAGCTTTTTCCTTGGCACCATCCCTATACCTAGGCTGATTTATCTGCCTAGGGTTAGGGTTAGGGTTCAGCCTAGGGCTTGGATTTCTTTAACCAGGAAGCCCTGAGTTCCAGGCTTACTTCATCTGCCAAAGGCATCCCAAAGGGAGTGCAGAAGTGCCACAACATGGCTGCTTTCACGGCTTTTCCCTTAGGAAGAACCCTAATACCCGGCTGATTTACCTTCCTAGGGTTACTGTTAGGCTTAGGCCTAGGACTTTTAAAACCAGGAAGCCCTGGGCTCCAGGCACACTGCAGCTGCGAAAGGCATCCCAAGGGGAGCGCAAAAGTGACGCAACTTGGCTGCCACCACTGATATTTCCATGAGAGCATCCCGAACCATAGGTTGATTTTCCTTCCTAGGGTTAAGGTTTGAGTTACGCCTAGGGTAAGGGTTCTATTAACCAGAAAGCCCTGAGTTCCAAGAACACAGCAGCTGCGAAGGACTAGCCAAGAAGAGCGCAAAAGTACCACAACATGCCTGCCTCCACAGCTTTTTCCTTGGGGACATGCCTAATTCCTGGCTGATTTGCCTTTCTCGTCTTAGGGTTGCGGTTCGGCCTAGGGCTAGGATTTTTAAAATCAGGAAGCCCTGAGTTCCAGGCACACTGGAGCTGTGAAAGGCATCCAAAAGGGAGTGCAAAAGTGCCACAACATGGCTGCTTTCACGGCTTTTTCCTTGGCAAGAAGCCTAACATCAGGCTGATTTACTTTCCCAGGGTTACTGTTAGGCTTAGGCCTAGGGCTAGGATTTTTGAAACTAGGAGGCCCTTAGCTCCAGGCACACTGCAGCTGTTCAAGGCATCCCAAGGGGAGTACAAAAGTGCAACAACATGGCAGCTTTCACAGCTTTTTCCTTGGCACCATCCCTATACCTAGGCTGATTTATCTGCCTAGGGTTAGGGTTAGGGTTCAGCCTAGGGCTTGGATTTCGCTAACCAGGAAGCCCTGAGTTCCAGGCTTACTTCATCTGCCAAAGGCATCCCAAAGGGAGTGCAGAAGTGCCACAACATGGCTGCTTTCACGGCTTTTCCCTTAGGAAGAACCCTAATACCCGGCTGATTGACCTTCCTAGGGTTACTGTTAGGCTTAGGCCTAGGGCTAGGATTTTTGAAACTAGGAAGCCCTTAGCTCCAGGCACACTGCAGCTGTTCAAGGCATCCAAGGGGAGTACAAAAGTGCAACAACATGGCAGCTTTCACAGCTTTTTCCTTGGCACCATCCCTATACCTAGGCTGATTTATCTGCCTAGGGTTAGGGTTAGGGTTCAGCCTAGGGCTTGGATTTTTTTAACCAGGAAGCCCTGAGTTCCAGGCTTACTTCATCTGCCAAAGGCATCCCAAAGGGAGTGCAAAAGTGCCACAACATGGCTGCTTTCACGGCTTTTTCCTTGGCAAGAAGCCTAACACCAGGCTGATTTACCTTCCCAGGGTTACTGTTAGGCTTAGGCCTAGGGCTAGGATTTTTGAAACTAGGAAGCCCTTAGCTCCAGGCACACTGCAGCTGTTCAAGGCATCCCAAGGGGAGTACAAAAGTGCAACAACATGGCAGCTTTCACAGCTTTTTTCTTGGCACCATCCCTATACCTAGGCTGATTTATCTGCCTAGGGTTAGGGTTAGGGTTCAGCCTAGGGCTTGAATTTTTTTAACCAGGAAGCCCTGAGTTCCAGGCTTACTTCATCTGCCAAAGGCATCCCAAAGGGAGTGCAGAAGTGCCACAACATGGCTGCTTTCACGGCTTTTCCCTTAGGAAGAACCCTAATACCCGGCTGATTTACCTTCCTAGGGTTACTGTTAGGCTTAGGCCTAGGACTTTTAAAACCAGGAAGCCCTGGGCTCCAGGCACACTGCAGCTGCGAAAGGCATCCCAAGGGGAGCGCAAAAGTGACGCAACTTGGCTGCCACCACTGATATTTCCATGAGACCATCCCGAACCATAGGTTGATTTTCCTTCCTAGGGTTAAGGTTTGAGTTACGCCTAGGGTAAGGGTTCTATTAACCAGAAAGCCCTGAGTTCCAAGAACACAGCAGCTGCGAAGGACTAGCCAAGAAGAGCGCAAAAGTACCACAACATGCCTGCCTCCACAGCTTTTTCCTTGGGGACATGCCTAATTCCTGGCTGATTTGCCTTTCTCGTCATAGGGTTGCGGTTCGGCCTAGGGCTAGGATTTTTAAAAGCAGGAAGCCCTGAGTTCCAGGCACACTGGAGCTGTGAAAGGCATCCAAAAGGGAGTGCAAAAGTGCCACAACATGGCTGCTTTCACGGCTTTTTCCTTGGCAAGAAGCCTAACACCAGGCTGATTTACTTTCCCAGGGTTACTGTTAGGCTTAGGCCTAGGGCTAGGATTTTTGAAACTAGGAAGCCCTTAGCTCCAGGCACACTGCAGCTGTTCAAGGCATCCCAAGGGGAGTACAAAAGTGCAACAACATGGCAGCTTTCACAGCTTTTTCCTTGGCAAGAAGCCTAACATCAGGCTGATTTACTTTCCCAGGGTTACTGTTAGGCTTAGGCCTAGGGCTAGGATTTTTGAAACTAGGAAGCCCTTAGCTCCAGGCACACTGCAGCTGTTCAAGGCATCCCAAGGGGAGTACAAAAGTGCAACAACATGGCAGCTTTCACAGCTTTTTCCTTGGCACCATCCCTATACCTAGGCTGATTTATCTGCCTAGGGTTAGGGTTAGGGTTCAGCCTAGGGCTTGGATTTCTTTAACCAGGAAGCCCTGAGTTCCAGGCTTACTTCATCTGCCAAAGGCATCCCAAAGGGAGTGCAGAAGTGCCACAACATGGCTGCTTTCACGGCTTTTTCCTTGGCAAGAAGCCTAACATCAGGCTGATTTACTTTCCCAGGGTTACTGTTAGGCTTAGGCCTAGGGCTAGGATTTTTGAAACTAGGAAGCCCTGGGCTCCAGGCACACTGCAGCTGTTCAAGGCATCCCAAGGGGAGTACAAAAGTGCAACAACATGGCAGCTTTCACAGCTTTTTCCTTGGCACCATCCCTATACCTTGGCTGATTTATCTGCCTAGGGTTAGGGTTAGGGTTCAGCCTAGGGCTTGAATTTTTTTAACCAGGAAGCCCTGAGTTCCAGGCTTACTTCATCTGGCAAAGGCATCCCAAAGGGAGTGCAGAAGTGCCACAACATGGCTGCTTTCACGGCTTTTCCCTTAGGAAGAACCCTAATACCTGGCTGATTTACCTTCCTAGGGTTACTGTTAGGCTTAGGCCTAGGACTTTTAAAACCAGGAAGCCCTGGGCTCCAGGCACACTGCAGCTGCGAAAGGCATCCCAAGGGGAGCGCAAAAGTGACGCAACTTGGCTGCCACCACTGATATTTCCATGAGACCATCCCGAACCATAGGTTGATTTTCCTTCCTAGGGTTAAGGTTTGAGTTACGCCTAGGGTAAGGGTTCTATTAACCAGAAAGCCCTGAGTTCCAAGAACACAGCAGCTGCGAAGGACTAGCCAAGAAGAGCGCAAAAGTACCACAACATGCCTGTCTCCACAGCTTTTTCCTTGGGGACATGCCTAATTCCTGGCTGATTTGCCTTTCTCGTCTTAGGGTTGGGGTTCGGCCTAGGGCTAGGATTTTTAAAATCAGGAAGCCCTGAGTTCCAGGCACACTGGAGCTGTGAAAGGCATCCAAAAGGGAGTGCAAAAGTGCCACAACATGGCTGCTTTCACGGCTTTTTCCTTGGCAAGAAACCTAACATCAGGCTGATTTACTTTCCCAGGGTTACTGTTAGGCTTAGGCCTAGGGCTAGGATTTTTGAAACTAGGAAGCCCTGGGCTCCAGGCACACTGCAGCTGTTCAAGGCATCCCAAGGGGAGTACAAAAGTGCAACAACATGGCAGCTTTCACAGCTTTTTCCTTGGCACCATCCCTATACCTAGGCTGATTTATCTGCCTAGGGTTAGGGTTAGGGTTCAGCCTAGGGCTTGGATTTCTTTAACCAGGAAGCCCTGAGTTCCAGGCTTACTTCATCTGCCAAAGGCATCCCAAAGGGAGTGCAGAAGTGCCACAACATGGCTGCTTTCACGGCTTTTCCCTTAGGAAGAACCCTAATACCCGGCTGATTTACCTTCCTAGGGTTACTGTTAGGCTTAGGCCTAGGACTTTTAAAACCAGGAAGCCCTGGGCTCCAGGCACACTGCAGCTGCAAAAGGCATCCCAAGGGGAGCGCAAAAGTGACTCAACTTGGCTGCCACCACTGATATTTCCATGAGACCATCCCGAACCATAGGCTGATTTTCCTTCCTAGGGTTAAGGTTTGAGTTACGCCTAGGGTAAGGGTTCTATTAACCAGAAAGCCCTGAGTTCCAAGAACACAGCAGCTGCGAAGGACTAGCCAAGAAGAGCGCAAAAGTACCACAACATGCCTGCCTCCACAGCTTTTTCCTTGTGGACATGCCTAATTCCTGGCTGATTTGCCTTTCTCGTCTTAGGGTTGGGGTTCGGCCTAGGGCTAGGATTTTTAAAATCAGGAAGCCCTGAGTTCCAGGCACACTGGAGCTGTGAAAGGCATCCAAAAGGGAGTGCAAAAGTGCCACAACATGTCTGTTTCACGGCTTTTTCCTTGGCAAGAAGCCTAACATCAGGCTGATTTACTTTCCCAGGGTTACTGTTAGGCTTAGGCCTAGGGCTAGGATTTTTGAAACTAGGAAGCCCTTAGCTCCAGGCACACTGCAGCTGTTCAAGGCATCCCAAGGGGAGTACAAAAGTGCAACAACATGGCAGCTTTCACAGCTTTTTCCTTGGCACCATCCCTATACCTAGGCTGATTTATCTGCCTAGGGTTAGGGTTAGGGTTCAGCCTAGGGCTTGGATTTCTTTAACCAGGAAGCCCTGAGTTCCAGGCTTACTTCATCTGCCAAAGGCATCCCAAAGGGAGTGCAGAAGTGCCACAACATGGCTGCTTTCACGGCTTTTCCCTTAGGAAGAACCCTAATACCCGGCTGATTTACCTTCCTAGGGTTACTGTTAGGCTTAGGCCTAGGACTTTTAAAACCAGGAAGCCCTGGGCTCCAGGCACACTGCAGCTGCGAAAGGCATCCCAAGGGGAGCGCAAAAGTGACGCAACTTGGCTGCCACCACTGATATTTCCATGAGAGCATCCCGAACCATAGGCTGATTTTCCTTCCTAGGGTTAAGGTTTGAGTTACGCCTAGGGTAAGGGTTCTATTAACCAGAAAGCCCTGAGTTCCAAGAACACAGCAGCTGCGAAGGACTAGCCAAGAAGAGCGCAAAAGTACCACAACATGCCTGCCTCCACAGCTTTTTCCTTGGGGACATGCCTAATTCCTGGCTGATTTGCCTTTCTCGTCTTAGGGTTGGGGTTCGGCCTAGGGCTAGGATTTTTAAAATCAGGAATCCCTGAGTTCCAGGCACACTGGAGCTGTGAAAGGCATCCAAAAGGGAGTGCAAAAGTGCCACAACATGGCTGCTTTCACGGCTTTTTCCTTGGCAAGAAGCCTAACATCAGGCTGATTTACTTTCCCAGGGTTACTGTTAGGCTTAGGCCTAGGGCTAGGATTTTTGAAACTAGGAAGCCCTGGGCTCCAGGCACACTGCAGCTGTTCAAGGCATCCCAAGGGGAGTACAAAAGTGCAACAACATGGCAGCTTTCACAGCTTTTTCCTTGGCACCATCCCTATACCTAGGCTGATTTATCTGCCTAGGGTTAGGGTTAGGGTTCAGCCTAGGGCTTGGATTTCTTTAACCAGGAAGCCCTGAGTTCCAGGCTTACTTCATCTGCCAAAGGCATCCCAAAGGGAGTGCAGAAGTGCCACAACATGGCTGCTTTCACGGCTTTTCCCTTAGGAAGAACCCTAATACCCGGCTGATTTACCTTCCTAGGGTTACTGTTAGGCTTAGGCCTAGGACTTTTAAAACCAGGAAGCCCTGGGCTCCAGGCACACTGCAGCTGCAAAAGGCATCCCAAGGGGAGCGCAAAAGTGACGCAACTTGGCTGCCACCACTGATATTTCCATGAGACCATCCCGAACCATAGGCTGATTTTCCTTCCTAGGGTTAAGGTTTGAGTTACGCCTAGGGTAAGGGTTCTATTAACCAGAAAGCCCTGAGTTCCAAGAACACAGCAGCTGCGAAGGACTAGCCAAGAAGAGCGCAAAAGTACCACAACATGCCTGCCTCCACAGCTTTTTCCTTGGGGACATGCCTAATTCCTGGCTGATTTGCCTTTCTCGTCATAGGGTTGCGGTTCGGCCTAGGGCTAGGATTTTTAAAAGCAGGAAGCCCTGAGTTCCAGGCACACTGGAGCTGTGAAAGGCATCCAAAAGGGAGTGCAAAAGTGCCACAACATGGCTGCTTTCACGGCTTTTTCCTTGGCAAGAAGCCTAACACCAGGCTGATTTACCTTCCCAGGGTTACTGTTAGGCTTAGGCCTAGGGCTAGGATTTTTGAAACTAGGAAGCCCTTAGCTCCAGGCACACTGCAGCTGTTCAAGGCATCCCAAGGGGAGTACAAAAGTGCAACAACATGGCAGCTTTCACAGCTTTTTCCTTGGCACCATCCCTATACCTGGGCTGATTTATCTGCCTAGGGTTAGGGTTAGGGTTCAGCCTAGGGCTTGAATTTCTTTAACCAGGAAGCCCTGAGTTCCAGGCTTACTTCATCTGCCAAAGGCATCCCAAAGGGAGTGCAGAAGTGCCACAACATGGCTGCTTTCACGGCTTTTTCCTTGGCAAGAAACCTAACATCAGGCTGATTTACCTTCCCAGGGTTACTGTTAGGCTTAGGCCTAGGGCTAGGATTTTTGAAACTAGGAAGCCCTTAGCTCCAGGCACACTGCAGCTGTTCAAGGCATCCCAAGGGGAGTACAAAAGTGCAACAACATGGCAGCTTTCACAGCTTTTTCCTTGGCACCATCCCTATACCTAGGCTGATTTATCTGCCTAGGGTTAGGGTTAGGGTTCAGCCTAGGGCTTGAATTTTTTTAACCAGGAAGCCCTGAGTTCCAGGCTTACTTCATCTGCCAAAGGCATCCCAAAGGGAGTGCAGAAGTGCCACAACATGGCTGCTTTCACGGCTTTTCCCTTAGGAAGAACCCTAATACCCGGCTGATTTACCTTCCTAGGGTTACTGTTAGGCTTAGGCCTAGGACTTTTAAAACCAGGAAGCCCTGGGCTCCAGGCACACTGCAGCTGCGAAAGGCATCCCAAGGGGAGCGCAAAAGTGACGCAACTTGGCTGCCACCACTGATATTTCCATGAGACCATCCCGAACCATAGGTTGATTTTCCTTCCTAGGGTTAAGGTTTGAGTTACGCCTAGGGTAAGGGTTCTATTAACCAGAAAGCCCTGAGTTCCAAGAACACAGCAGCTGCGAAGGACTAGCCAAGAAGAGCGCAAAAGTACCACAACATGCCTGCCTCCACAGCTTTTTCCTTGTGGACATGCCTAATTCCTGGCTGATTTGCCTTTCTCGTCATAGGGTTGCGGTTCGGCCTAGGGCTAGGATTTTTAAAAGCAGGAAGCCCTGAGTTCCAGGCACACTGGAGCTGTGAAAGGCATCCAAAAGGGAGTGCAAAAGTGCCACAACATGGCTGCTTTCACGGCTTTTTCCTTGGCAAGAAGCCTAACACCAGGCTGATTTACTTTCCCAGTGTTACTGTTAGGCTTAGGCCTAGGGCTAGGATTTTTGAAACTAGGAAGCCCTTAGCTCCAGGCACACTGCAGCTGTTCAAGGCATCCCAAGGGGAGTACAAAAGTGCAACAACATGGCAGCTTTCACAGCTTTTTCCTTGGCAAGAAGCCTAACACCAGGCTGATTTACTTTCCCAGGGTTACTCTTAGGCTTAGGCCTAGGGCTAGGATTTTTGAAACTAGGAAGCCCTTAGCTCCAGGCACACTGCAGCTGTTCAAGGCATCCCAAGGGGAGTACAAAAGTGCAACAACATGGCAGCTTTCACAGCTTTTTCCTTGGCACCATCCCTATACCTAGGCTGATTTATCTGCCTAGGGTTAGGGTTAGGGTTCAGCCTAGGGCTTGGATTTCTTTAACCAGGAAGCCCTGAGTTCCAGGCTTACTTCATCTGCCAAAGGCATCCCAAAGGGAGTGCAGAAGTGCCACAACATGGCTGCTTTCACGGCTTTTTCCTTGGCAAGAAGCCTAACATCAGGCTGATTTACCTTCCCAGGGTTACTGTTAGGCTTAGGCCTAGGGCTAGGATTTTTGAAACTAGGAAGCCCTGGGCTCCAGGCACACTGCAGCTGTTCAAGGCATCCCAAGGGGAGTACAAAAGTGCAACAACATGGCAGCTTTCACAGCTTTTTCCTTGGCACCATCCCTATACCTAGGCTGATTTATCTGCCTAGGGTTAGGGTTAGGGTTCAGCCTAGGGCTTGAATTTTTTTAACCAGGAAGCCCTGAGTTCCAGGCTTACTTCATCTGCCAAAGGCATCCCAAAGGGAGTGCAGAAGTGCCACAACATGGCTGCTTTCACGGCTTTTCCCTTAGGAAGAACCCTAATACCTGGCTGATTTACCTTCCTAGGGTTACTGTTAGGCTTAGGCCTAGGACTTTTAAAACCAGGAAGCCCTGGGCTCCAGGCACACTGCAGCTGCGAAAGGCATCCCAAGGGGAGCGCAAAAGTGACGCAACTTGGCTGCCACCACTGATATTTCCATGAGACCATCCCGAACCATAGGTTGATTTTCCTTCCTAGGGTTAAGGTTTGAGTTACGCCTAGGGTAAGGCTTCTATTAACCAGAAAGCCCTGAGTTCCAAGAACACAGCAGCTGCGAAGGACTAGCCAAGAAGAGCGCAAAAGTACCACAACATGCCTGTCTCCACAGCTTTTTCCTTGGGGACATGCCTAATTCCTGGCTGATTTGCCTTTCTCGTCTTAGGGTTGGGGTTCGGCCTAGGGCTAGGATTTTTAAAATCAGGAAGCCCTGAGTTCCAGGCACACTGGAGCTGTGAAAGGCATCCAAAAGGGAGTGCAAAAGTGCCACAACATGGCTGCTTTCACGGCTTTTTCCTTGGCAAGAAGCCTAACACCAGGCTGATTTACCTTCCCAGGGTTACTGTTAGGCTTAGGCCTAGGGCTAGGATTTTTGAAACTAGGAAGCCCTTAGCTCCAGGCACACTGCAGCTGTTCAAGGCATCCCAAGGGGAGTACAAAAGTGCAACAACATGGCAGCTTTCACAGCTTTTTCCTTGGCACCATCCCTATACCTGGGCTGATTTATCTGCCTAGGGTTAGGGTTAGGGTTCAGCCTAGGGCTTGGATTTCTTTAACCAGGAAGCCCTGAGTTCCAGGCTTACTTCATCTGCCAAAGGCATCCCAAAGGGAGTGCAGAAGTGCCACAACATGGCTGCTTTCACGGCTTTTTCCTTGGCAAGAAACCTAACATCAGGCTGATTTACCTTCCCAGGGTTACTGTTAGGCTTAGGCCTAGGGCTAGGATTTTTGAAACTAGGAAGCCCTTAGCTCCAGGCACACTGCAGCTGTTCAAGGCATCCCAAGGGGAGTACAAAAGTGCAACAACATGGCAGCTTTCACAGCTTTTTCCTTGGCACCATCCCTATACCTAGGCTGATTTATCTGCCTAGGGTTAGGGTTAGGCTTCAGCCTAGGGCTTGGATTTCTTTAACCAGGAAGCCCTGAGTTCCAGGCTTACTTCATCTGCCAAAGGCATCCCAAAGGGAGTGCAGAAGTGCCACAACATGGCTGCTTTCACGGCTTTTCCCTTAGGAAGAACCCTAATACCCGGCTGATTTACCTTCCTAGGGTTACTGTTAGGCTTAGGCCTAGGACTTTTAAAACCAGGAAGCCCTGGGCTCCAGGCACACTGCAGCTGCGAAAGGCATCCCAAGGGGAGCGCAAAAGTGACGCAACTTGGCTGCCACCACTGATATTTCCATGAGACCATCCCGAACCATAGGCTGATTTTCCTTCCTAGGGTTAAGGTTTGAGTTACGCCTAGGGTAAGGGCTCTATTAACCAGAAAGCCCTGAGTTCCAAGAACACAGCAGCTGCGAAGGACTAGCCAAGAAGAGCGCAAAAGTACCACAACATGCCTGCCTCCACAGCTTTTTCCTTGTGGACATGCCTAATTCCTGGCTGATTTGCCTTTCTCGTCATAGGGTTGGGGTTCGGCCTAGGGCTAGGATTTTTAAAATCAGGAAGCCCTGAGTTCCAGGCACACTGGAGCTGTGAAAGGCATCCAAAAGGGAGTGCAAAAGTGCCACAACATGGCTGCTTTCACGGCTTTTTCGTTGGCAAGACGCCTAACACCAGGCTGATTTACCTTTCCAGGGTTAATGTTAGGCTTAGGCCTAGGGCAAGGATTTTTAAAACTAGGAAGCCCTTAGCTCCAGGCACACTGCAGCTGTTCAAGGCATCCCAAGGGGAGTACAAAAGTGCAACAACATGGCAGCTTTCACAGCTTTTTCCTTGGCACCATCCCTATACCTAGGCTGATTTATCTGCCTAGGGTTAGGGTTAGGGTTCAGCCTAGGGCTTGAATTTCTTTAACCAGGAAGCCCTGAGTTCCAGGCTTACTTCATCTGCCAAAGGCATCCCAAAGGGAGTGCAGAAGTGCCACAACATGGCTGCTTTCACGGCTTTTCCCTTAGGAAGAACCCTAATACCCGGCTGATTTACCTTCCTAGGGTTACTGTTAGGCTTAGGCCTAGGACTTTTAAAACCAGGAAGCCCTGGGCTCCAGGCACACTGCAGCTGCAAAAGGCATCCCAAGGGGAGCGCAAAAGTGACGCAACTTGGCTGCCACCACTGATATTTCCATGAGACCATCCCGAACCATAGGCTGATTTTCCTTCCTAGGGTTAAGGTTTGAGTTACGCCTAGGGTAAGGGTTCTATTAACCAGAAAGCCCTGAGTTCCAAGAACACAGCAGCTGCGAAGGACTAGCCAAGAAGAGCGCAAAAGTACCACAACATGCCTGCCTCCACAGCTTTTTCCTTGGGGACATGCCTAATTCCTGGCTGATTTGCCTTTCTCGTCATAGGGTTGGGGTTCGGCCTAGGGCTAGGATTTTTAAAATCAGGAAGCCCTGAGTTCCAGGCACACTGGAGCTGTGAAAGGCATCCAAAAGGGAGTGCAAAAGTGCCACAACATGGCTGTTTCACGGCTTTTTCCTTGGCAAGAAGCCTAACATCAGGCTAATTTACTTTCTCAGGGTTACTGTTAGGCTTAGGCCTAGGGCTAGGATTTTTGAAACTAGGAAGCCCTTGGCTCCAGGCACACTGCAGCTGTTCAAGGCATCCCAAGGGGAGTACAAAAGTGCAACAACATGGCAGCTTTCACAGCTTTTTCCTTGGCACCATCCCTATACCTAGGCTGATTTATCTGCCTAGGGTTAGGGTTAGGGTTAAGCCTAGGGCTTGGATTTCTTTAACCAGGAGGCCCTGAGTTCCAGGCTTACTTCATCTGCCAAAGGCATCCCAGAGCGAGTGCAGAAGTGCCACAACATGGCTGCTTTCACGCCTTTTTCCTTGGCAAGAAGCCTAACATCAGGCTGGTTTACCTTCCCAGGGTTACTGTTAGGCTTAGGCCTAGGGCTAGGATTTTTGAAACTAGGAAGCCCTTGGCTCCAGGCACACTGCAGCTGTTCAAGGCATCCCAAGGGGAGTACAAAAGTGCAACAACATGGCAGCTTTCACAGCTTTTTCCTTGGCACCATCCCTATACCTAGGCTGATTTATCTGCCTAGGGTTAGGGTTAGGGTTCAGCCTAGGGCTTGAATTTTTTTAACCAGGAAGCCCTGAGTTCCAGGCTTACTTCATCTGCCAAAGGCATCCCAAAGGGAGTGCAGAAGTGCCACAACATGGCTGCTTTCACGGCTTTTCCCTTAGGAAGAACCCTAATACCCGGCTGATTTACCTTCCTAGGGTTACTGTTAGGCTTAGGCCTAGGACTTTTAAAACCAGGAAGCCCTGGCCTCCAGGCACACTGCAGCTGCGAAAGGCATCCCAAGGGGAGCGCAAAAGTGACGCAACTTGACTGCCACCACTGATATTTCCATGAGACCATCCCGAACCATAGGTTGATTTTCCTTCCTAGGGTTAAGGTTTGAGTTACGCCTAGGGTAAGGGTCTATTAACCAGAAAGCCCTGAGTTCCAAGAACACAGCAGCTGCGAAGGACTAGCCAAGAAGAGCGCAAAAGTACCACAACATGCCTGCCTCCACAGCTTTTTCCTTGTGGACATGCCTAATTCCTGGCTGATTTGCCTTTCTCGTCTTAGGGTTGGGGTTCGGCCTAGGGCTAGGATTTTTAAAAGCAGGAAGCCCTGAGTTCCAGGCACACTGCAGCTGTGAAAGGCATCCAAAAGGGAGTGCAAAAGTGCCACAACATGGCTGCTTTCACGGCTTTTTCCTTGGCAAGAAGCCTAACACCAGGCTGATTTACCTTCCCAGGGTTACTGTTAGGCTTAGGCCTAGGGCTAGGATTTTTGAAACTAGGAAGCCCTTAGCTCCAGGCACACTGCAGCTGTTCAAGGCATCCCAAGGGGAGTACAAAAGTGCAACAACATGGCAGCTTTCACAGCTTTTTCCTTGGCACCATCCCTATACCTGGGCTGATTTATCTGCCTAGGGTTAGGGTTAGGGTTCAGCCTAGGGCTTGGATTTCTTTAACCAGGAAGCCCTGAGTTCCAGGCTTACTTCATCTGCCAAAGGCATCCCAAAGGGAGTGCAGAAGTGCCACAACATGGCTGCTTTCACGGCTTTTTCCTTGGCAAGAAACCTAACATCAGGCTGATTTACCTTCCCAGGGTTACTGTTAGGCTTAGGCCTAGGGCTAGGATTTTTGAAACTAGGAAGCCCTTAGCTCCAGGCACACTGCAGCTGTTCAAGGCATCCCAAGGGGAGTACAAAAGTGCAACAACATGGCAGCTTTCACAGCTTTTTCCTTGGCACCATCCCTATACCTAGGCTGATTTATCTGCCTAGGGTTAGGGTTAGGCTTCAGCCTAGGGCTTGGATTTCTTTAACCAGGAAGCCCTGAGTTCCAGGCTTACTTCATCTGCCAAAGGCATCCCAAAGGGAGTGCAGAAGTGCCACAACATGGCTGCTTTCACGGCTTTTCCCTTAGGAAGAACCCTAATACCCGGCTGATTTACCTTCCTAGGGTTACTGTTAGGCTTAGGCCTAGGACTTTTAAAACCAGGAAGCCCTGGGCTCCAGGCACACTGCAGCTGCGAAAGGCATCCCAAGGGGAGCGCAAAAGTGACGCAACTTGGCTGCCACCACTGATATTTCCATGAGACCATCCCGAACCATAGGCTGATTTTCCTTCCTAGGGTTAAGGTTTGAGTTACGCCTAGGGTAAGGGCTCTATTAACCAGAAAGCCCTGAGTTCCAAGAACACAGCAGCTGCGAAGGACTAGCCAAGAAGAGCGCAAAAGTACCACAACATGCCTGCCTCCACAGCTTTTTCCTTGTGGACATGCCTAATTCCTGGCTGATTTGCCTTTCTCGTCATAGGGTTGGGGTTCGGCCTAGGGCTAGGATTTTTAAAATCAGGAAGCCCTGAGTTCCAGGCACACTGGAGCTGTGAAAGGCATCCAAAAGGGAGTGCAAAAGTGCCACAACATGGCTGCTTTCACGGCTTTTTCGTTGGCAAGACGCCTAACACCAGGCTGATTTACCTTTCCAGGGTTAATGTTAGGCTTAGGCCTAGGGCAAGGATTTTTAAAACTAGGAAGCCCTTAGCTCCAGGCACACTGCAGCTGTTCAAGGCATCCCAAGGGGAGTACAAAAGTGCAACAACATGGCAGCTTTCACAGCTTTTTCCTTGGCACCATCCCTATACCTAGGCTGATTTATCTGCCTAGGGTTAGGGTTAGGGTTCAGCCTAGGGCTTGAATTTCTTTAACCAGGAAGCCCTGAGTTCCAGGCTTACTTCATCTGCCAAAGGCATCCCAAAGGGAGTGCAGAAGTGCCACAACATGGCTGCTTTCACGGCTTTTCCCTTAGGAAGAACCCTAATACCCGGCTGATTTACCTTCCTAGGGTTACTGTTAGGCTTAGGCCTAGGACTTTTAAAACCAGGAAGCCCTGGGCTCCAGGCACACTGCAGCTGTTCAAGGCATCCCAAGGGGAGTACAAAAGTGCAACAACATGGCAGCTTTCACAGCTTTTTCCTTGGCACCATCCCTATACCTAGGCTGATTTATCTGCCTAGGGTTAGGGTTAGGGTTAAGCCTAGGGCTTGGATTTCTTTAACCAGGAGGCCCTGAGTTCCAGGCTTACTTCATCTGCCAAAGGCATCCCAGAGCGAGTGCAGAAGTGCCACAACATGGCTGCTTTCACGCCTTTTTCCTTGGCAAGAAGCCTAACATCAGGCTGGTTTACCTTCCCAGGGTTACTGTTAGGCTTAGGCCTAGGGCTAGGATTTTTGAAACTAGGAAGCCCTTGGCTCCAGGCACACTGCAGCTGTTCAAGGCATCCCAAGGGGAGTACAAAAGTGCAACAACATGGCAGCTTTCACAGCTTTTTCCTTGGCACCATCCCTATACCTAGGCTGATTTATCTGCCTAGGGTTAGGGTTAGGGTTCAGCCTAGGGCTTGGATTTCTTTAACCAGGAAGCCCTGAGTTCCAGGCTTACTTCATCTGCCAAAGGCATCCCAAAGGGAGTGCAGAAGTGCCACAACATGGCTGCTTTCACGGCTTTTCCCTTAGGAAGAACCCTAATACCCGGCTGATTTACCTTCCTAGGGTTACTGTTAGGCTTAGGCCTAGGACTTTTAAAACCAGGAAGCCCTGGCCTCCAGGCACACTGCAGCTGCGAAAGGCATCCCAAGGGGAGCGCAAAAGTGACGCAACTTGACTGCCACCACTGATATTTCCATGAGACCATCCCGAACCATAGGTTGATTTTCCTTCCTAGGGTTAAGGTTTGAGTTACGCCTAGGGTAAGGGTCTATTAACCAGAAAGCCCTGAGTTCCAAGAACACAGCAGCTGCGAAGGACTAGCCAAGAAGAGCGCAAAAGTACCACAACATGCCTGCCTCCACAGCTTTTTCCTTGTGGACATGCCTAATTCCTGGCTGATTTGCCTTTCTCGTCTTAGGGTTGGGGTTCGGCCTAGGGCTAGGATTTTTAAAAGCAGGAAGCCCTGAGTTCCAGGCACACTGGAGCTGTGAAAGGCATCCAAAAGGGAGTGCAAAAGTGCCACAACATGGCTGCTTTCACGGCTTTTTCCTTGGCAAGACGCCTAACACCAGGCTGATTTACCTTCCCAGGGTTACTGTTAGGCTTAGGCCTAGGGCTAGGATTTTTAAAACTAGGAAGCCCTTAGCTCCAGGCACACTGCAGCTGTTCAAGGCATCCCAAGGGGAGTACAAAAGTGCAACAACATGGCAGCTTTCACAGCTTTTTCCTTGGCACCATCCCTATACCTAGGCTGATTTATCTGCCTAGGGTTAGGGTTAGGGTTCAGCCTAGGGCTTGAATTTCTTTAACCAGGAAGCCCTGAGTTCCAGGCTTACTGCATCTGCCAAAGGCATCCCAAAGGTAGTGCAAAAGTGCCACAACATGGCTGCTTTCACGGCTTTTTCCTTGGCAAGAAGCCTAACATCAGGCTGATTTACCTTCCCAGGGTTACTGTTAGGCTTAGGCCTAGGGCTAGGATTTTTGAAACTAGGAAGCCCTTAGCTCCAGGCACACTGCAGCTGTTCAAGGCATCCCAAGGGGAGTACAAAAGTGCAACAACATGGCAGCTTTCACAGCTTTTTTCTTGGCACCATCCCTATACCTAGGCTGATTTATCTGCCTAGGGTTAGGGTTAGGGTTCAGCCTAGGGCTTGAATTTTTTTAACCAGGAAGCCCTGAGTTCCAGGCTTACTTCATCTGCCAAAGGCATCCCAAAGGGAGTGCAGAAGTGCCACAACATGGCTGCTTTCACGGCTTTTCCCTTAGGAAGAACCCTAATACCCGGCTGATTTACCTTCCTAGGGTTACTGTTAGGCTTAGGCCTAGGACTTTTAAAACCAGGAAGCCCTGGGCTCCAGGCACACTGCAGCTGCGAAAGGCATCCCAAGGGGAGCGCAAAAGTGACGCAACTTGGCTGCCACCACTGATATTTCCATGAGACCATCCCGAACCATAGGTTGATTTTCCTTCCTAGGGTTAAGGTTTGAGTTACGCCTAGGGTAAGGGTTCTATTAACCAGAAAGCCCTGAGTTCCAAGAACACAGCAGCTGCGAAGGACTAGCCAAGAAGAGCGCAAAAGTACCACAACATGCCTGCCTCCACAGCTTTTTCCTTGGGGACATGCCTAATTCCTGGCTGATTTGCCTTTCTCGTCATAGGGTTGGGGTTCGGCCTAGGGCTAGGATTTTTAAAAGCAGGAAGCCCTGAGTTCCAGGCACACTGGAGCTGTGAAAGGCATCCAAAAGGGAGTGCAAAAGTGCCACAACATGGCTGCTTTCACGGCTTTTTCCTTGGCAAGAAGCCTAACACCAGGCTGATTTACTTTCCCAGGGTTACTGTTAGGCTTAGGCCTAGGGCTAGGATTTTTGAAACTAGGAAGCCCTTAGCTCCAGGCACACTGCAGCTGTCCAAGGCATCCCAAGGGGAGTACAAAAGTGCAACAACATGGCAGCTTTCACAGCTTTTTCCTTGGCAAGAAGCCTAACACCAGGCTGATTTACTTTCCCAGGGTTACTGTTAGGCTTAGGCCTAGGGCTAGGATTTTTGAAACTAGGAAGCCCTTGGCTCCAGGCACACTGCAGCTGTTCAAGGCATCCCAAGGGGAGTACAAAAGTGCAACAACATGGCAGCTTTCACAGCTTTTTCCTTGGCACCATCCCTATACCTAGGCTGATTTATCTGCCTAGGGTTTGGGTTAGGGTTCAGCCTAGGGCTTGGATTTCTTTAACCAGGAAGCCCTGAGTTCCAGGCTTACTTCATCTGCCAAAGGCATCCCAAAGGGAGTGCAAAAGTGCCACAACATGGCTGCTTTCACGGCTTTTTCCTTGGCAAGAAGCCTAACATCAGGCTGGTTTACCTTCCCAGGGTTACTGTTAGGCTTAGGCCTAGGGCTAGGATTTTTGAAACTAGGAAGCCCTTGGCTCCAGGCACACTGCAGCTGTTCAAGGCATCCCAAGGGGAGTACAAAAGTGCAACAACATGGCAGCTTTCACAGCTTTTTCCTTGGCACCATCCCTATACCTAGGCTGATTTATCTGCCTAGGGTTAGGGTTAGGGTTCAGCCTAGGGCTTGAATTTTTTTAACCAGGAAGCCCTGAGTTCCAGGCTTACTTCATCTGCCAAAGGCATCCCAAAGGGAGTGCAGAAGTGCCCCAACATGGCTGCTTTCACGGCTTTTCCCTTAGGAAGAACCCTAATACCCGGCTGATTTACCTTCCTAGGGTTACTGTTAGGCTTAGGCCTAGGACTTTTAAAACCAGGAAGCCCTGGCCTCCAGGCACACTGCAGCTGCGAAAGGCATCCCAAGGGGAGCGCAAAAGTGACGCAACTTGACTGCCACCACTGATATTTCCATGAGACCATCCCGAACCATAGGTTGATTTTCCTTCCTAGGGTTAAGGTTTGAGTTACGCCTAGGGTAAGGGTCTATTAACCAGAAAGCCCTGAGTTCCAAGAACACAGCAGCTGCGAAGGACTAGCCAAGAAGAGCGCAAAAGTACCACAACATGCCTGCCTCCACAGCTTTTTCCTTGTGGACATGCCTAATTCCTGGCTGATTTGCCTTTCTCGTCTTAGGGTTGGGGTTCGGCCTAGGGCTAGGATTTTTAAAAGCAGGAAGCCCTGAGTTCCAGGCACACTGGAGCTGTGAAAGGCATCCAAAAGGGAGTGCAAAAGTGCCACAACATGGCTGCTTTCACGGCTTTTTCCTTGGCAAGACGCCTAACACCAGGCTGATTTACCTTCCCAGGGTTACTGTTAGGCTTAGGCCTAGGGCTAGGATTTTTAAAACTAGGAAGCCCTTAGCTCCAGGCACACTGCAGCTGTTCAAGGCATCCCAAGGGGAGTACAAAAGTGCAACAACATGGCAGCTTTCACAGCTTTTTCCTTGGCACCATCCCTATACCTAGGCTGATTTATCTGCCTAGGGTTAGGGTTAGGGTTCAGCCTAGGGCTTGAATTTCTTTAACCAGGAAGCCCTGAGTTCCAGGCTTACTGCATCTGCCAAAGGCATCCCAAAGGTAGTGCAAAAGTGCCACAACATGGCTGCTTTCACGGCTTTTTCCTTGGCAAGAAGCCTAACATCAGGCTGATTTACCTTCCCAGGGTTACTGTTAGGCTTAGGCCTAGGGCTAGGATTTTTGAAACTAGGAAGCCCTTAGCTCCAGGCACACTGCAGCTGTTCAAGGCATCCCAAGGGGAGTACAAAAGTGCAACAACATGGCAGCTTTCACAGCTTTTTTCTTGGCACCATCCCTATACCTAGGCTGATTTATCTGCCTAGGGTTAGGGTTAGGGTTCAGCCTAGGGCTTGAATTTTTTTAACCAGGAAGCCCTGAGTTCCAGGCTTACTTCATCTGCCAAAGGCATCCCAAAGGGAGTGCAGAAGTGCCACAACATGGCTGCTTTCACGGCTTTTCCCTTAGGAAGAACCCTAATACCCGGCTGATTTACCTTCCTAGGGTTACTGTTAGGCTTAGGCCTAGGACTTTTAAAACCAGGAAGCCCTGGGCTCCAGGCACACTGCAGCTGCGAAAGGCATCCCAAGGGGAGCGCAAAAGTGACGCAACTTGGCTGCCACCACTGATATTTCCATGAGACCATCCCGAACCATAGGTTGATTTTCCTTCCTAGGGTTAAGGTTTGAGTTACGCCTAGGGTAAGGGTTCTATTAACCAGAAAGCCCTGAGTTCCAAGAACACAGCAGCTGCGAAGGACTAGCCAAGAAGAGCGCAAAAGTACCACAACATGCCTGCCTCCACAGCTTTTTCCTTGGGGACATGCCTAATTCCTGGCTGATTTGCCTTTCTCGTCATAGGGTTGGGGTTCGGCCTAGGGCTAGGATTTTTAAAAGCAGGAAGCCCTGAGTTCCAGGCACACTGGAGCTGTGAAAGGCATCCAAAAGGGAGTGCAAAAGTGCCACAACATGGCTGCTTTCACGGCTTTTTCCTTGGCAAGAAGCCTAACACCAGGCTGATTTACTTTCCCAGGGTTACTGTTAGGCTTAGGCCTAGGGCTAGGATTTTTGAAACTAGGAAGCCCTTAGCTCCAGGCACACTGCAGCTGTCCAAGGCATCCCAAGGGGAGTACAAAAGTGCAACAACATGGCAGCTTTCACAGCTTTTTCCTTGGCAAGAAGCCTAACACCAGGCTGATTTACTTTCCCAGGGTTACTGTTAGGCTTAGGCCTAGGGCTAGGATTTTTGAAACTAGGAAGCCCTTGGCTCCAGGCACACTGCAGCTGTTCAAGGCATCCCAAGGGGAGTACAAAAGTGCAACAACATGGCAGCTTTCACAGCTTTTTCCTTGGCACCATCCCTATACCTAGGCTGATTTATCTGCCTAGGGTTTGGGTTAGGGTTCAGCCTAGGGCTTGGATTTCTTTAACCAGGAAGCCCTGAGTTCCAGGCTTACTTCATCTGCCAAAGGCATCCCAAAGGGAGTGCAGAAGTGCCACAACATGGCTGCTTTCACGGCTTTTTCCTTGGCAAGAAGCCTAACATCAGGCTGGTTTACCTTCCCAGGGTTACTGTTAGGCTTAGGCCTAGGGCTAGGATTTTTGAAACTAGGAAGCCCTTGGCTCCAGGCACACTGCAGCTGTTCAAGGCATCCCAAGGGGAGTACAAAAGTGCAACAACATGGCAGCTTTCACAGCTTTTTCCTTGGCACCATCCCTATACCTAGGCTGATTTATCTGCCTAGGGTTAGGGTTAGGGTTCAGCCTAGGGCTTGAATTTTTTTAACCAGGAAGCCCTGAGTTCCAGGCTTACTTCATCTGCCAAAGGCATCCCAAAGGGAGTGCAGAAGTGCCACAACATGGCTGCTTTCACGGCTTTTCCCTTAGGAAGAACCCTAATACCCGGCTGATTTACCTTCCTAGGGTTACTGTTAGGCTTAGGCCTAGGACTTTTAAAACCAGGAAGCCCTGGCCTCCAGGCACACTGCAGCTGCGAAAGGCATCCCAAGGGGAGCGCAAAAGTGACGCAACTTGACTGCCACCACTGATATTTCCATGAGACCATCCCGAACCATAGGTTGATTTTCCTTCCTAGGGTTAAGGTTTGAGTTACGCCTAGGGTAAGGGTCTATTAACCAGAAAGCCCTGAGTTCCAAGAACACAGCAGCTGCGAAGGACTAGCCAAGAAGAGCGCAAAAGTACCACAACATGCCTGCCTCCACAGCTTTTTCCTTGTGGACATGCCTAATTCCTGGCTGATTTGCCTTTCTCGTCTTAGGGTTGGGGTTCGGCCTAGGGCTAGGATTTTTAAAAGCAGGAAGCCCTGAGTTCCAGGCACACTGGAGCTGTGAAAGGCATCCAAAAGGGAGTGCAAAAGTGCCACAACATGGCTGCTTTCACGGCTTTTTCCTTGGCAAGACGCCTAACACCAGGCTGATTTACCTTCCCAGGGTTACTGTTAGGCTTAGGCCTAGGGCTAGGATTTTTAAAACTAGGAAGCCCTTAGCTCCAGGCACACTGCAGCTGTTCAAGGCATCCCAAGGGGAGTACAAAAGTGCAACAACATGGCAGCTTTCACAGCTTTTTCCTTGGCACCATCCCTATACCTAGGCTGATTTATCTGCCTAGGGTTAGGGTTAGGGTTCAGCCTAGGGCTTGAATTTCTTTAACCAGGAAGCCCTGAGTTCCAGGCTTACTGCATCTGCCAAAGGCATCCCAAAGGTAGTGCAAAAGTGCCACAACATGGCTGCTTTCACGGCTTTTTCCTTGGCAAGAAGCCTAACATCAGGCTGATTTACCTTCCCAGGGTTACTGTTAGGCTTAGGCCTAGGGCTAGGATTTTTGAAACTAGGAAGCCCTTAGCTCCAGGCACACTGCAGCTGTTCAAGGCATCCCAAGGGGAGTACAAAAGTGCAACAACATGGCAGCTTTCACAGCTTTTTTCTTGGCACCATCCCTATACCTAGGCTGATTTATCTGCCTAGGGTTAGGGTTAGGGTTCAGCCTAGGGCTTGAATTTTTTTAACCAGGAAGCCCTGAGTTCCAGGCTTACTTCATCTGCCAAAGGCATCCCAAAGGGAGTGCAGAAGTGCCACAACATGGCTGCTTTCACGGCTTTTCCCTTAGGAAGAACCCTAATACCCGGCTGATTTACCTTCCTAGGGTTACTGTTAGGCTTAGGCCTAGGACTTTTAAAACCAGGAAGCCCTGGGCTCCAGGCACACTGCAGCTGCGAAAGGCATCCCAAGGGGAGCGCAAAAGTGACGCAACTTGGCTGCCACCACTGATATTTCCATGAGACCATCCCGAACCATAGGTTGATTTTCCTTCCTAGGGTTAAGGTTTGAGTTACGCCTAGGGTAAGGGTTCTATTAACCAGAAAGCCCTGAGTTCCAAGAACACAGCAGCTGCGAAGGACTAGCCAAGAAGAGCGCAAAAGTACCACAACATGCCTGCCTCCACAGCTTTTTCCTTGGGGACATGCCTAATTCCTGGCTGATTTGCCTTTCTCGTCATAGGGTTGGGGTTCGGCCTAGGGCTAGGATTTTTAAAAGCAGGAAGCCCTGAGTTCCAGGCACACTGGAGCTGTGAAAGGCATCCAAAAGGGAGTGCAAAAGTGCCACAACATGGCTGCTTTCACGGCTTTTTCCTTGGCAAGAAGCCTAACACCAGGCTGATTTACTTTCCCAGGGTTACTGTTAGGCTTAGGCCTAGGGCTAGGATTTTTGAAACTAGGAAGCCCTTAGCTCCAGGCACACTGCAGCTGTTCAAGGCATCCCAAGGGGAGTACAAAAGTGCAACAACATGGCAGCTTTCACAGCTTTTTCCTTGGCAAGAAGCCTAACACCAGGCTGATTTACTTTCCCAGGGTTACTGTTAGGCTTAGGCCTAGGGCTAGGATTTTTGAAACTAGGAAGCCCTTGGCTCCAGGCACACTGCAGCTGTTCAAGGCATCCCAAGGGGAGTACAAAAGTGCAACAACATGGCAGCTTTCACAGCTTTTTCCTTGGCACCATCCCTATACCTAGGCTGATTTATCTGCCTAGGGTTTGGGTTAGGGTTCAGCCTAGGGCTTGGATTTCTTTAACCAGGAAGCCCTGAGTTCCAGGCTTACTTCATCTGCCAAAGGCATCCCAAAGGGAGTGCAGAAGTGCCACAACATGGCTGCTTTCACGGCTTTTTCCTTGGCAAGAAGCCTAACATCAGGCTGATTTACTTTCCCAGGGTTACTGTTAGGCTTAGGCCTAGGGCTAGGATTTTTGAAACTAGGAAGCCCTTGGCTCCAGGCCCACTGCAGCTGTTCAAGGCATCCCAAGGGGAGTACAAAAGTGCAACAACATGGCAGCTTTCACAGCTTTTTCCTTGGCACCATCCCTATACCTAGGCTGATTTATCTGCCTAGGGTTAGGGTTAGGGTTCAGCCTAGGGCTTGAATTTTTTTAACCAGGAAGCCCTGAGTTCCAGGCTTACTTCATCTGCCAAAGGCATCCCAAAGGGAGTGCAGAAGTGCCACAACATGGCTGCTTTCACGGCTCTTCCCTTAGGAAGAACCCTAATACCTGGCTGATTTACCTTCCTAGGGTTACTGTTAGGCTTAGGCCTAGGACTTTTAAAACCAGGAAGCCCTGGGCTCCAGGCACACTGCAGCTGCAAAAGGCATCCCAAGGGGAGCGCAAAAGTGACGCAACTTGGCTGCCACCACTGATATTTCCATGAGCCCATCCCGAACCATAGGTTGATTTTCCTTCCTAGGGTTAAGGTTTGAGTTACGCCTAGGGTAAGGGTTCTATTAACCAGAAAGCCCTGAGTTCCAAGAACACAGCAGCTGCGAAGGACTAGCCAAGAAGAGCGCAAAAGTACCACAACATGCCTGCCTCCACAGCTTTTTCCTTGGGGACATGCCTAATTCCTGGCTGATTTGCCTTTCTCGTCATAGGGTTGGGGTTCGGCCTAGGGCTAGGATTTTTAAAAGCAGGAAGCCCTGAGTTCCAGGCACACTGGAGCTGTGAAAGGCATCCAAAAGGGAGTGCAAAAGTGCCACAACATGGCTGCTTTCACGGCTTTTTCCTTGGCAAGACGCCTAACACCAGGCTGATTTACCTTCCCAGGGTTACTGTTAGGCTTAGGCCTAGGGCTAGGATTTTTAAAACTAGGAAGCCCTTAGCTCCAGGCACACTGCAGCTGTTCAAGGCATCCCAAGGGGAGTACAAAAGTGCAACAACATGGCAGCTTTCACAGCTTTTTCCTTGGCACCATCCCTATACCTAGGCTGATTTATCTGCCTAGGGTTAGGGTTAGGGTTCAGCCTAGGGCTTGAATTTCTTTAACCAGGAAGCCCTGAGTTCCAGGCTTACTTCATCTGCCAAAGGCATCCCAAAGGGAGTGCAGAAGTGCCACAACATGGCTGCTTTAACGGCTTTTCCCTTAGGAAGAACCCTAATACCCGGCTGATTTACCTTCCTAGGGTTACTGTTAGGCTTAGGCCTAGGACTTTTAAAACCAGGAAGCCCTGGGCTCCAGGCACACTGCAGCTGCAAAAGGCATCCCAAGGGGAGCGCAAAAGTGACGCAACTTGGCTGCCACCACTGATATTTCCATGAGAGAATCCCGAACCATAGGCTGATTTCCCTTCCTAGGGTTAAGGTTTGAGTTACGCCTAGGGTAAGGGCTCTATTAACCAGAAAGCCCTAAGTTCCAAGAACACAGCAGCTGTGAAGGACTAGCCAAGAAGAGCGCAAAAGTAGCACAACATGCCTGCCTCCACAGCTTTTTCCTTGGGGACATGCCTAATTCCTGGCTGATTTGCCTTTCTCGTCTTAGGGTTGGGGTTCGGCCTAGGGCTAGGATTTTTAAAATCAGGAAGCCCTGAGTTCCAGGCACACTGGAGCTGTGAAAGGCATCCAAAAGGGAGTGCAAAAGTGCCACAACATGGCTGTTTCACGGCTTTTTCCTTGGCAAGAAGCCTAACATCAGGCTGATTTACTTTCCCAGGGTTACTGTTAGGCTTAGGCCTAGGGCTAGGATTTTTAAAACTAGGAAGCCCTTAGCTCCAGGCACACTGCAGCTGTTCAAGGCATCCCAAGGGGAGTACAAAAGTGCAACAACATGGCAGCTTTCACAGCTTTTTCCTTGGCACCATCCCTATACCTAGGCTGATTTATCTGCCTAGGGTTAGGGTTAGGGTTCAGCCTAGGGCTTGGATTTCTTTAACCAGGAAGCCCTGAGTTCCAGGCTTACTTCATCTGCCAAAGGCATCCCAAAGGGAGTGCAGAAGTGCCACAACATGGCTGCTTTCACGGCTTTTCCCTTAGGAAGAACCCTAATACCTGGCTGATTTACCTTCCTAGGGTTACTGTTAGGCTTAGGCCTAGGGCTAGGATTTTTGAAACTAGGAAGCCCTTAGCTCCAGGCACACTGCAGCTGTTCAAGGCATCCAAGGGGAGTACAAAAGTGCAACAACATGGCAGCTTTCACAGCTTTTTCCTTGGCACCATCCCTATACCTAGGCTGATTTATCTGCCTAGGGTTAGGGTTAGGGTTCAGCCTAGGGCTTGGATTTCTTTAACCAGGAAGCCCTGAGTTCCAGGCTTACTTCATCTGCCAAAGGCATCCCAAAGGGAGTGCAGAAGTGCCACAACATGGCTGCTTTCACGGCTTTTCCCTTAGGAAGAACCCTAATACCCGGCTGATTTACCTTCCTAGGGTTACTGTTAGGCTTAGGCCTAGGGCTAGGATTTTTGAAACTAGGAAGCCCTTAGCTCCAGGCATACTGCAGCTGTTCAAGGCATCCAAGGGGAGTACAAAAGTGCAACAACATGGCAGCTTTCACAGCTTTTTCCTTGGCACCATCCCTATACCTAGGCTGATTTATCTGCCTAGGGTTTGGGTTAGGGTTCAGCCTAGGGCTTGGATTTCTTTAACCAGGAAGCCCTGAGTTCCAGGCTTACTTCATCTGCCAAAGGCATCCCAAAGGGAGTGCAGAAGTGCCACAACATGGCTGCTTTCACGGCTTTTTCCTTGGCAAGAAGCCTAACATCAGGCTGATTTACTTTCCCAGGGTTACTGTTAGGCTTAGGCCTAGGGCTAGGATTTTTAAAACTAGGAAGCCCTGGGCTCCAGGCACACTGCAGCTGTTCAAGGCATCCCAAGGGGAGTACAAAAGTGCAACAACATGGCAGCTTTCACAGCTTTTTCCTTGGCACCATCCCTATACCTAGGCTGATTTATCTGCCTAGGGTTAGGGTTAGGGTTCAGCCTAGGGCTTGAATTTTTTTAACCAGGAAGCCCTGAGTTCCAGGCTTACTTCATCTGCCAAAGGCATCCCAAAGGGAGTGCAGAAGTGCCACAACATGGCTGCTTTCACGGCTCTTCCCTTAGGAAGAACCCTAATACCCGGCTGATTTACCTTCCTAGGGTTACTGTTAGGCTTAGGCCTAGGACTTTTAAAACCAGGAAGCCCTGGGCTCCAGGCACACTGCAGCTGCAAAAGGCATCCCAAGGGGAGCGCAAAAGTGACGCAACTTGGCTGCCACCACTGATATTTCCATGAGCCCATCCCGAACCATAGGTTGATTTTCCTTCCTAGGGTTAAGGTTTGAGTTACGCCTAGGGTAAGGGTTCTATTAACCAGAAAGCCCTGAGTTCCAAGAACACAGCAGCTGCGAAGGACTAGCCAAGAAGAGCGCAAAAGTACCACAACATGCCTGCCTCCACAGCTTTTTCCTTGGGGACATGCCTAATTCCTGGCTGATTTGCCTTTCTCGTCATAGGGTTGGGGTTCGGCCTAGGGCTAGGATTTTTAAAAGCAGGAAGCCCTGAGTTCCAGGCACACTGGAGCTGTGAAAGGCATCCAAAAGGGAGTGCAAAAGTGCCACAACATGGCTGCTTTCACGGCTTTTTCCTTGGCAAGACGCCTAACACCAGGCTGATTTACCTTCCCAGGGTTACTGTTAGGCTTAGGCCTAGGGCTAGGATTTTTAAAACTAGGAAGCCCTTAGCTCCAGGCACACTGCAGCTGTTCAAGGCATCCCAAGGGGAGTACAAAAGTGCAACAACATGGCAGCTTTCACAGCTTTTTCCTTGGCACCATCCCTATACCTAGGCTGATTTATCTGCCTAGGGTTAGGGTTAGGGTTCAGCCTAGGGCTTGAATTTCTTTAACCAGGAAGCCCTGAGTTCCAGGCTTACTTCATCTGCCAAAGGCATCCCAAAGGGAGTGCAGAAGTGCCACAACATGGCTGCTTTCACGGCTTTTCCCTTAGGAAGAACCCTAATACCCGGCTGATTTACCTTCCTAGGGTTACTGTTAGGCTTAGGCCTAGGACTTTTAAAACCAGGAAGCCCTGGGCTCCAGGCACACTGCAGCTGCAAAAGGCATCCCAAGGGGAGCGCAAAAGTGACGCAACTTGGCTGCCACCACTGATATTTCCATGAGAGAATCCCGAACCATAGGCTGATTTCCCTTCCTAGGGTTAAGGTTTGAGTTACGCCTAGGGTAAGGGCTCTATTAACCAGAAAGCCCTAAGTTCCAAGAACACAGCAGCTGCGAAGGACTAGCCAAGAAGAGCGCAAAAGTAGCACAACATGCCTGCCTCCACAGCTTTTTCCTTGGGGACATGCCTAATTCCTGGCTGATTTGCCTTTCTCGTCTTAGGGTTGGGGTTCGGCCTAGGGCTAGGATTTTTAAAATCAGGAAGCCCTGAGTTCCAGGCACACTGGAGCTGTGAAAGGCATCCAAAAGGGAGTGCAAAAGTGCCACAACATGGCTGCTTTCACGGCTTTTTCCTTGGCAAGAAGCCTAACACCAGGCTGACATACTTTCCCAGGGTTACTGTTAGGCTTAGGCCTAGGGCTAGGAGTTTTGAAACTAGGAAGCCCTGGGCTCCAGGCACACTGCAGCTGTTCAAGGCATCCCAAGGGGAGTACAAAAGTGCAACAACATGGCAGCTTTCACAGCTTTTTCCTTGGCACCATCCCTATACCTAGGCTGATTTATCTGCCTAGGGTTAGGGTTAGGGTTCAGCCTAGGGCTTGGATTTCTTTAACCAGGAAGCCCTGAGTTCCAGGCTTACTTCATCTGCCAAAGGCATCCCAAAGGGAGTGCAGAAGTGCCACAACATGGCTGCTTTCACGGCTTTTCCCTTAGGAAGAACCCTAATACCCGGCTGATTTACCTTCCTAGGGTTACTGTTAGGCTTAGGCCTAGGACTTTTAAAACCAGGAAGCCCTGGGCTCCAGGCACACTGCAGCTGCGAAAGGCATCCCAAGGGGAGCGCAAAAGTGACGCAACTTGGCTGCCACCACTGATATTTCCATGAGACCATCCCGAACCATAGGTTGATTTTCCTTCCTAGAGTTAAGGTTTGAGTTACGCCTAGGGTAAGGGTTCTATTAACCAGAAAGCCCTGAGTTCCAAGAACACAGCAGCTGCGAAGGACTAGCCAAGAAGAGCGCAAAAGTACCACAACATGCCTGCCTCCACAGCTTTTTCCTTGGGGACATGCCTAATTCCTGGCTGATTCGCCTTTCTCGTCATAGGGTTGCGGTTCGGCCTAGGGCTAGGATTTTTAAAAGCAGGAAGCCCTGAGTTCCAGGCACACTGGAGCTGTGAAAGGCATCCAAAAGGGAGTGCAAAAGTGCCACAACATGGCTGCTTTCACGGCTTTTTCCTTGGCAAGAAGCCTAACACCAGGCTGATTTACTTTCCCAGGGTTACTGTTAGGCTTAGGCCTAGGGCTAGGATTTTTGAAACTAGGAAGCCCTTAGCTCCAGGCACACTGCAGCTGTTCAAGGCATCCCAAGGGGAGTACAAAAGTGCAACAACATGGCAGCTTTCACAGCTTTTTCCTTGGCAAGAAGCCTAAGACCAGGCTGATTTACTTTCCCAGGGTTACTGTTAGGCTTAGGCCTAGGGCTAGGATTTTTGAAACTAGGAAGCCCTTAGCTCCAGGCACACTGCAGCTGTTCAAGGCATCCCAAGGGGAGTACAAAAGTGCAACAACATGGCAGCTTTCACAGCTTTTTCCTTGGCACCATCCCTATACCTAGGCTGATTTATCTGCCTAGGGTTAGGGTTAGGGTTCAGCCTAGGGCTTGGATTTCTTTAACCAGGAAGCCCTGAGTTCCAGGCTTACTTCATCTGCCAAAGGCATCCCAAAGGGAGTGCAGAAGTGCCACAACATGGCTGCTTTCACGGCTTTTTCCTTGGCAAGAAGCCTAACATCAGGCTGATTTACCTTCCCAGGGTTACTGTTAGGCTTAGGCCTAGGGCTAGGATTTTTGAAACTAGGAAGCCCTGGGCTCCAGGCACACTGCAGCTGTTCAAGGCATCCCAAGGGGAGTACAAAAGTGCAACAACATGGCAGCTTTCACAGCTTTTTCCTTGGCACCATCCCTATACCTAGGCTGATTTATCTGCCTAGGGTTAGGGTTAGGGTTCAGCCTAGGGCTTGAATTTTTTTAACCAGGAAGCCCTGAGTTCCAGGCTTACTTCATCTGCCAAAGGCATCCCAAAGGGAGTGCAGAAGTGCCACAACATGGCTGCTTTCACGGCTTTTCCCTTAGGAAGAACCCTAATACCTGGCTGATTTACCTTCCTAGGGTTACTGTTAGGCTTAGGCCTAGGACTTTTAAAACCAGGAAGCCCTGGGCTCCAGGCACACTGCAGCTGCGAAAGGCATCCCAAGGGGAGCGCAAAAGTGACGCAACTTGGCTGCCACCACTGATATTTCCATGAGACCATCCCGAACCATAGGTTGATTTTCCTTCCTAGGGTTAAGGTTTGAGTTACGCCTAGGGTAAGGGTTCTATTAACCAGAAAGCCCTGAGTTCCAAGAACACAGCAGCTGCGAAGGACTAGCCAAGAAGAGCGCAAAAGTACCACAACATGCCTGCCTCCACAGCTTTTTCCTTGGGGACATGCCTAATTCCTGGCTGATTTGCCTTTCTCGTCTTAGGGTTGGGGTTCGGCCTAGGGCTAGGATTTTTAAAAGCAGGAAGCCCTGAGTTCCAGGCACACTGGAGCTGTGAAAGGCATCCAAAAGGGAGTGCAAAAGTGCCACAACATGGCTGCTTTCACGGCTTTTTCCTTGGCAAGACGCCTAACACCAGGCTGATTTACCTTCCCAGGGTTACTGTTAGGCTTAGGCCTAGGGCTAGGATCTTTAAAACTAGGAAGCCCTTAGCTCCAGGCACACTGCAGCTGTTCAAGGCATCCCAAGGGGAGTACAAAAGTGCAACAACATGGCAGCTTTCACAGCTTTTTCCTTGGCACCATCCCTATACCTAGGCTGATTTATCTGCCTAGGGTTAGGGTTAGGGTTCAGCCTAGGGCTTGGATTTCTTTAACCAGGAAGCCCTGAGTTCCAGGCTTACTTCATCTGCCAAAGGCATCCCAAAGGGAGTGCAGAAGTGCCACAACATGGCTGCTTTCACGGCTTTTCCCTTAGGAAGAACCCTAATACCCGGCTGATTTACCTTCCTAGGGTTACTGTTAGGCTTAGGCCTAGGACTTTTAAAACCAGGAAGCCCTGGGCTCCAGGCACACTGCAGCTGCAAAAGGCATCCCAAGGGGAGCGCAAAAGTGACGCAACTTGGCTGCCACCACTGATATTTCCATGAGAGCATCCCGAACCATAGGCTGATTTCCCTTCCTAGGGTTAAGGTTTGAGTTACGCCTAGGGTAAGGGCTCTATTAACCAGAAAGCCCTAAGTTCCAAGAACACAGCAGCTGCGAAGGACTAGCCAAGAAGAGCGCAAAAGTAGCACAACATGCCTGCCTCCACAGCTTTTTCCTTGGGGACATGCCTAATTCCTGGCTGATTTGCCTTTCTTGTCTTAGGGTTGGGGTTCGGCCTAGGGCTAGGATTTTTAAAATCAGGAAGCCCTGAGTTCCAGGCACACTGGAGCTGTGAAAGGCATCCAAAAGGGAGTGCAAAAGTGCCACAACATGGCTGTTTCACGGCTTTTTCCTTGGCAAGAAGCCTAACATCAGGCTGATTTACTTTCCCAGGGTTACTGTTAGGCTTAGGCCTAGGGCTAGGATTTTTAAAACTAGGAAGCCCTTAGCTCCAGGCACACTGCAGCTGTTCAAGGCATCCCAAGGGGAGTACAAAAGTGCAACAACATGGCAGCTTTCACAGCTTTTTCCTTGGCACCATCCCTATACCTAGGCTGATTTATCTGCCTAGGGTTAGGGTTAGGGTTCAGCCTAGGGCTTGGATTTCTTTAACCAGGAAGCCCTGAGTTCCAGGCTTACTTCATCTGCCAAAGGCATCCCAAAGGGAGTGCAGAAGTGCCACAACATGGCTGCTTTCACGGCTTTTTCCTTGGCAAGAAGCCTAACATCAGGCTGATTTACTTTCCCAGGGTTACTGTTAGGCTTAGGCCTAGGGCTAGGATTTTTGAAACTAGGAAGCCCTTAGCTCCAGGCACACTGCAGCTGTTCAAGGCATCCAAGGGGAGTACAAAAGTGCAACAACATGGCAGCTTTCACAGCTTTTTCCTTGGCACCATCCCTATACCTAGGCTGATTTATCTGCCTAGGGTTAGGGTTAGGGTTCAGCCTAGGGCTTGGATTTCTTTAACCAGGAAGCCCTGAGTTCCAGGCTTACTTCATCTGCCAAAGGCATCCCAAAGGGAGTGCAAAAGTGCCACAACATGGCTGCTTTCACGGCTTTTTCCTTGGCAAGAAGCCTAACATCAGGCTGATTTACCTTCCCAGGGTTACTGTTAGGCTTAGGCCTAGGGCTAGGATTTTTAAAACTAGGAAGCCCTTAGCTCCAGGCACACTGCAGCTGTTCAAGGCATCCCAAGGGGAGTACAAAAGTGCAACAACATGGCAGCTTTCACAGCTTTTTCCTTGGCACCATCCCTATACCTAGGCTGATTTATCTGCCTAGGGTTAGGGTTAGGGTTCAGCCTAGGGCTTGAATTTCTTTAACCAGGAAGCCCTGAGTTCCAGGCTTACTTCATCTGCCAAAGGCATCCCAAAGGGAGTGCAGAAGTGCCACAACATGGCTGCTTTAACGGCTTTTCCCTTAGGAAGAACCCTAATACCCGGCTGATTTACCTTCCTAGGGTTACTGTTAGGCTTAGGCCTAGGACTTTTAAAACCAGGAAGCCCTGGGCTCCAGGCACACTGCAGCTGCAAAAGGCATCCCAAGGGGAGCGCAAAAGTGACGCAACTTGGCTGCCACCACTGATATTTCCATGAGAGAATCCCGAACCATAGGCTGATTTCCCTTCCTAGGGTTAAGGTTTGAGTTACGCCTAGGGTAAGGGCTCTATTAACCAGAAAGCCCTAAGTTCCAAGAACACAGCAGCTGCGAAGGACTAGCCAAGAAGAGCGCAAAAGTAGCACAACATGCCTGCCTCCACAGCTTTTTCCTTGGGGACATGCCTAATTCCTGGCTGATTTGCCTTTCTCGTCTTAGGGTTGGGGTTCGGCCTAGGGCTAGGATTTTTAAAATCAGGAAGCCCTGAGTTCCAGGCACACTGGAGCTGTGAAAGGCATCCAAAAGGGAGTGCAAAAGTGCCACAACATGGCTGCTTTCACGGCTTTTTCCTTGGCAAGAAGCCTAACACCAGGCTGACATACTTTCCCAGGGTTACTGTTAGGCTTAGGCCTAGGGCTAGGAGTTTTGAAACTAGGAAGCCCTTAGCTCCAGGCACACTGCAGCTGTTCAAGGCATCCCAAGGGGAGTACAAAAGTGCAACAACATGGCAGCTTTCACAGCTTTTTCCTTGGCACCATCCCTATACCTAGGCTGATTTATCTGCCTAGGGTTAGGGTTAGGGTTCAGCCTAGGGCTTGGATTTCTTTAACCAGGAAGCCCTGAGTTCCAGGCTTACTTCATCTGCCAAAGGCATCCCAAAGGGAGTGCAGAAGTGCCACAACATGGCTGCTTTCACGGCTTTTCCCTTAGGAAGAACCCTAATACCCGGCTGATTTACCTTCCTAGGGTTACTGTTAGGCTTAGGCCTAGGGCTAGGATTTTTGAAACTAGGAAGCCCCTAGCTCCAGGCACACTGCAGCTGTTCAAGGCATCCAAGGGGAGTACAAAAGTGCAACAACATGGCAGCTTTCACAGCTTTTTCCTTGGCACCATCCCTATACCTAGGCTGATTTATCTGCCTAGGGTTAGGGTTAGGGTTCAGCCTAGGGCTTGGATTTCTTTAACCAGGAAGCCCTGAGTTCCAGGCTTACTTCATCTGCCAAAGGCATCCCAAAGGGAGTGCAGAAGTGCCACAACATGGCTGCTTTCACGGCTTTTCCCTTAGGAAGAACCCTAATACCCGGCTGATTTACCTTCCTAGGGTTACTGTTAGGCTTAGGCCTAGGGCTAGGATTTTTGAAACTAGGAAGCCCTTAGCTCCAGGCATACTGCAGCTGTTCAAGGCATCCAAGGGGAGTACAAAAGTGCAACAACATGGCAGCTTTCACAGCTTTTTCCTTGGCACCATCCCTATACCTAGGCTGATTTATCTGCCTAGGGTTTGGGTTAGGGTTCAGCCTAGGGCTTGGATTTTTTTAACCAGGAAGCCCTGAGTTCCAGGCTTACTTCATCTGCCAAAGGCATCCCAAAGGGAGTGCAAAAGTGCCACAACATGGCTGCTTTCACGGCTTTTTCCTTGGCAAGAAGCCTAACATCAGGCTGATTTACCTTCCCAGGGTTACTGTTAGGCTTAGGCCTAGGGCTAGGATTTTTGAAACTAGGAAGCCCTTAGCTCCAGGCACACTGCAGCTGTTCAAGGCATCCCAAGGGGAGTACAAAAGTGCAACAACATGGCAGCTTTCACAGCTTTTTTCTTGGCACCATCCCTATACCTAGGCTGATTTATCTGCCTAGGGTTAGGGTTAGGGTTCAGCCTAGGGCTTGAATTTTTTTAACCAGGAAGCCCTGAGTTCCAGGCTTACTTCATCTGCCAAAGGCATCCCAAAGGGAGTGCAGAAGTGCCACAACATGGCTGCTTTCACGGCTTTTCCCTTAGGAAGAACCCTAATACCCGGCTGATTTACCTTCCTAGGGTTACTGTTAGGCTTAGGCCTAGGACTTTTAAAACCAGGAAGCCCTGGGCTCCAGGCACACTGCAGCTGCGAAAGGCATCCCAAGGGGAGCGCAAAAGTGACGCAACTTGGCTGCCACCACTGATATTTCCATGAGACCATCCCGAACCATAGGTTGATTTTCCTTCCTAGGGTTAAGGTTTGAGTTACGCCTAGGGTAAGGGTTCTATTAACCAGAAAGCCCTGAGTTCCAAGAACACAGCAGCTGCGAAGGATTAGCCAAGAAGAGCGCAAAAGTACCACAACATGCCTGCCTCCACAGCTTTTTCCTTGGGGACATGCCTAATTCCTGGCTGATTCGCCTTTCTCGTCATAGGGTTGCGGTTCGGCCTAGGGCTAGGATTTTTAAAAGCAGGAAGCCCTGAGTTCCAGGCACACTGGAGCTGTGAAAGGCATCCAAAAGGGAGTGCAAAAGTGCCACAACATGGCTGCTTTCACGGCTTTTTCCTTGGCAAGAAGCCTAACACCAGGCTGATTTACTTTCCCAGGGTTACTGTTAGGCTTAGGCCTAGGGCTAGGATTTTTGAAACTAGGAAGCCCTTAGCTCCAGGCACACTGCAGCTGTTCAAGGCATCCCAAGGGGAGTACAAAAGTGCAACAACATGGCAGCTTTCACAGCTTTTTCCTTGGCAAGAAGCCTAAGACCAGGCTGATTTACTTTCCCAGGGTTACTGTTAGGCTTAGGCCTAGGGCTAGGATTTTTGAAACTAGGAAGCCCTTAGCTCCAGGCACACTGCAGCTGTTCAAGGCATCCCAAGGGGAGTACAAAAGTGCAACAACATGGCAGCTTTCACAGCTTTTTCCTTGGCACCATCCCTATACCTAGGCTGATTTATCTGCCTAGGGTTAGGGTTAGGGTTCAGCCTAGGGCTTGGATTTCTTTAACCAGGAAGCCCTGAGTTCCAGGCTTACTTCATCTGCCAAAGGCATCCCAAAGGGAGTGCAGAAGTGCCACAACATGGCTGCTTTCACGGCTTTTTCCTTGGCAAGAAGCCTAACATCAGGCTGATTTACCTTCCCAGGGTTACTGTTAGGCTTAGGCCTAGGGCTAGGATTTTTGAAACTAGGAAGCCCTGGGCTCCAGGCACACTGCAGCTGTTCAAGGCATCCCAAGGGGAGTACAAAAGTGCAACAACATGGCAGCTTTCACAGCTTTTTCCTTGGCACCATCCCTATACCTAGGCTGATTTATCTGCCTAGGGTTAGGGTTAGGGTTCAGCCTAGGGCTTGAATTTTTTTAACCAGGAAGCCCTGAGTTCCAGGCTTACTTCATCTGCCAAAGGCATCCCAAAGGGAGTGCAGAAGTGCCACAACATGGCTGCTTTCACGGCTTTTCCCTTAGGAAGAACCCTAATACCTGGCTGATTTACCTTCCTAGGGTTACTGTTAGGCTTAGGCCTAGGACTTTTAAAACCAGGAAGCCCTGGGCTCCAGGCACACTGCAGCTGCGAAAGGCATCCCAAGGGGAGCGCAAAAGTGACGCAACTTGGCTGCCACCACTGATATTTCCATGAGACCATCCCGAACCATAGGTTGATTTTCCTTCCTAGGGTTAAGGTTTGAGTTACGCCTAGGGTAAGGGTTCTATTAACCAGAAAGCCCTGAGTTCCAAGAACACAGCAGCTGCGAAGGACTAGCCAAGAAGAGCGCAAAAGTACCACAACATGCCTGCCTCCACAGCTTTTTCCTTGGGGACATGCCTAATTCCTGGCTGATTTGCCTTTCTCGTCATAGGGTTGGGGTTCGGCCTAGGGCTAGGATTTTTAAAAGCAGGAAGCCCTGAGTTCCAGGCACACTGGAGCTGTGAAAGTCATCCAAAAGGGAGTGCAAAAGTGCCACAACATGGCTGCTTTCACGGCTTTTTCCTTGGCAAGACGCCTAACACCAGGCTGATTTACCTTCCCAGGGTTACTGTTAGGCTTAGGCCTAGGGCTAGGATCTTTAAAACTAGGAAGCCCTTAGCTCCAGGCACACTGCAGCTGTTCAAGGCATCCCAAGGGGAGTACAAAAGTGCAACAACATGGCAGCTTTCACAGCTTTTTCCTTGGCACCATCCCTATACCTAGGCTGATTTATCTGCCTAGGGTTAGGGTTAGGGTTCAGCCTAGGGCTTGGATTTCTTTAACCAGGAAGCCCTGAGTTCCAGGCTTACTTCATCTGCCAAAGGCATCCCAAAGGGAGTGCAGAAGTGCCACAACATGGCTGCTTTCACGGCTTTTCCCTTAGGAAGAACCCTAATACCCGGCTGATTTACCTTCCTAGGGTTACTGTTAGGCTTAGGCCTAGGACTTTTAAAACCAGGAAGCCCTGGGCTCCAGGCACACTGCAGCTGCAAAAGGCATCCCAAGGGGAGCGCAAAAGTGACGCAACTTGGCTGCCACCACTGATATTTCCATGAGAGCATCCCGAACCATAGGCTGATTTCCCTTCCTAGGGTTAAGGTTTGAGTTACGCCTAGGGTAAGGGCTCTATTAACCAGAAAGCCCTAAGTTCCAAGAACACAGCAGCTGCGAAGGACTAGCCAAGAAGAGCGCAAAAGTAGCACAACATGCCTGCCTCCACAGCTTTTTCCTTGGGGACATGCCTAATTCCTGGCTGATTTGCCTTTCTTGTCTTAGGGTTGGGGTTCGGCCTAGGGCTAGGATTTTTAAAATCAGGAAGCCCTGAGTTCCAGGCACACTGGAGCTGTGAAAGGCATCCAAAAGGGAGTGCAAAAGTGCCACAACATGGCTGTTTCACGGCTTTTTCCTTGGCAAGAAGCCTAACATCAGGCTGATTTACTTTCCCAGGGTTACTGTTAGGCTTAGGCCTAGGGCTAGGATTTTTAAAACTAGGAAGCCCTTAGCTCCAGGCACACTGCAGCTGTTCAAGGCATCCCAAGGGGAGTACAAAAGTGCAACAACATGGCAGCTTTCACAGCTTTTTCCTTGGCACCATCCCTATACCTAGGCTGATTTATCTGCCTAGGGTTAGGGTTAGGGTTCAGCCTAGGGCTTGGATTTCTTTAACCAGGAAGCCCTGAGTTCCAGGCTTACTTCATCTGCCAAAGGCATCCCAAAGGGAGTGCAGAAGTGCCACAACATGGCTGCTTTCACGGCTTTTTCCTTGGCAAGAAGCCTAAGACCAGGCTGATTTACTTTCCCAGGGTTACTGTTAGGCTTAGGCCTAGGGCTAGGATTTTTGAAACTAGGAAGCCCTTAGCTCCAGGCACACTGCAGCTGTTCAAGGCATCCCAAGGGGAGTACAAAAGTGCAACAACATGGCAGCTTTCACAGCTTTTTCCTTGGCACCATCCCTATACCTAGGCTGATTTATCTGCCTAGGGTTAGGGTTAGGGTTCAGCCTAGGGCTTGGATTTCTTTAACCAGGAAGCCCTGAGTTCCAGGCTTACTTCATCTGCCAAAGGCATCCCAAAGGGAGTGCAAAAGTGCCACAACATGGCTGCTTTCACGGCTTTTTCCTTGGCAAGAAGCCTAACATCAGGCTGATTTACTTTCCCAGGGTTACTGTTAGGCTTAGGCCTAGGGCTAGGATTTTTGAAACTAGGAAGCCCTTAGCTCCAGGCACACTGCAGCTGTTCAAGGCATCCAAGGGGAGTACAAAAGTGCAACAACATGGCAGCTTTCACAGCTTTTTCCTTGGCACCATCCCTATACCTAGGCTGATTTATCTGCCTAGGGTTAGGGTTAGGGTTCAGCCTAGGGCTTGGATTTCTTTAACCAGGAAGCCCTGAGTTCCAGGCTTACTTCATCTGCCAAAGGCATCCCAAAGGGAGTGCAAAAGTGCCACAACATGGCTGCTTTCACGGCTTTTTCCTTGGCAAGAAGCCTAACATCAGGCTGATTTACCTTCCCAGGGTTACTGTTAGGCTTAGGCCTAGGGCTAGGATTTTTAAAACTAGGAAGCCCTTAGCTCCAGGCACACTGCAGCTGTTCAAGGCATCCCAAGGGGAGTACAAAAGTGCAACAACATGGCAGCTTTCACAGCTTTTTCCTTGGCACCATCCCTATACCTAGGCTGATTTATCTGCCTAGGGTTAGGGTTAGGGTTCAGCCTAGGGCTTGAATTTTTTTAACCAGGAAGCCCTGAGTTCCAGGCTTACTTCATCTGCCAAAGGCATCCCAAAGGGAGTGCAGAAGTGCCACAACATGGCTGCTTTCACGGCTTTTCCCTTAGGAAGAACCCTAATACCCGGCTGATTTACCTTCCTAGGGTTACTGTTAGGCTTAGGCCTAGGACTTTTAAAACCAGGAAGCCCTGGGCTCCAGGCACACTGCAGCTGCGAAAGGCATCCCAAGGGGAGCGCAAAAGTGACGCAACTTGGCTGCCACCACTGATATTTCCATGAGACCATCCCGAACCATAGGTTGATTTTCCTTCCTAGGGTTAAGGTTTGAGTTACGCCTAGGGTAAGGGTTCTATTAACCAGAAAGCCCTGAGTTCCAAGAACACAGCAGCTGCGAAGGACTAGCCAAGAAGAGCGCAAAAGTACCACAACATGCCTGCCTCCACAGCTTTTTCCTTGGGGACATGCCTAATTCCTGGCTGATTTGCCTTTCTCGTCATAGGGTTGCGGTTCGGCCTAGGGCTAGGATTTTTAAAAGCAGGAAGCCCTGAGTTCCAGGCACACTGGAGCTGTGAAAGGCATCCAAAAGGGAGTGCAAAAGTGCCACAACATGGCTGCTTTCACGGCTTTTTCCTTGGCAAGAAGCCTAACACCAGGCTGATTTACTTTCCCAGGGTTACTGTTAGGCTTAGGCCTAGGGCTAGGATTTTTGAAACTAGGAAGCCCTTAGCTCCAGGCACACTGCAGCTGTTCAAGGCATCCCAAGGGGAGTACAAAAGTGCAACAACATGGCAGCTTTCACAGCTTTTTCCTTGGCAAGAAGCCTAACACCAGGCTGATTTACTTTCCCAGGGTTACTGTTAGGCTTAGGCCTAGGGCTAGGATTTTTGAAACTAGGAAGCCCTTAGCTCCAGGCACACTGCAGCTGTTCAAGGCATCCCAAGGGGAGTACAAAAGTGCAACAACATGGCAGCTTTCACAGCTTTTTCCTTGGCACCATCCCTATACCTAGGCTGATTTACCTGCCTAGGGTTAGGGTTAGGGTTCAGCCTAGGGCTTGGATTTCTTTAACCAGGAAGCCCTGAGTTCCAGGCTTACTTCATCTGCCAAAGGCATCCCAAAGGGAGTGCAGAAGTGCCACAACATGGCTGCTTTCACGGCTTTTTCCTTGGCAAGAAACCTAACATCAGGCTGATTTACCTTCCCAGGGTTACTGTTAGGCTTAGGCCTAGGGCTAGGATTTTTGAAACTAGGAAGCCCTGGGCTCCAGGCACACTGCAGCTGTTCAAGGCATCCCAAGGGGAGTACAAAAGTGCAACAACATGGCAGCTTTCACAGCTTTTTCCTTGGCACCATCCCTATACCTAGGCTGATTTATCTGCCTAGGGTTAGGGTTAGGGTTCAGCCTAGGGCTTGAATTTTTTTAACCAGGAAGCCCTGAGTTCCAGGCTTACTTCATCTGCCAAAGGCATCCCAAAGGGAGTGCAGAAGTGCCACAACATGGCTGCTTTCACGGCTTTTCCCTTAGGAAGAACCCTAATACCTGGCTGATTTACCTTCCTAGGGTTACTGTTAGGCTTAGGCCTAGGACTTTTAAAACCAGGAAGCCCTGGGCTCCAGGCACACTGCAGCTGCGAAAGGCATCCCAAGGGGAGCGCAAAAGTGACGCAACTTGGCTGCCACCACTGATATTTCCATGAGACCATCCCGAACCATAGGTTGATTTTCCTTCCTAGGGTTAAGGTTTGAGTTACGCCTAGGGTAAGGGTTCTATTAACCAGAAAGTCCTGAGTTCCAAGAACACAGCAGCTGCGAAGGACTAGCCAAGAAGAGCGCAAAAGTACCACAACATGCCTGCCTCCACAGCTTTTTCCTTGGGGACATGCCTAATTCCTGGCTGATTTGCCTTTCTCGTCTTAGGGTTGGGGTTCGGCCTAGGGCTAGGATTTTTAAAAGCAGGAAGCCCTGAGTTCCAGGCACACTGGAGCTGTGAAAGGCATCCAAAAGGGAGTGCAAAAGTGCCACAACATGGCTGCTTTCACGGCTTTTTCCTTGGCAAGACGCCTAACACCAGGCTGACTTACCTTCCCAGGGTTACTATTAGGCTTAGGCCTAGGGCTAGGATTTTTAAAACTAGGAAGCCCTTAGCTCCAGGCACACTGCAGCTGTTCAAGGCATCCCAAGGGGAGTACAAAAGTGCAACAACATGGCAGCTTTCACAGCTTTTTCCTTGGCACCATCCCTATACCTAGGCTGATTTATCTGCCTAGGGTTAGGGTTAGGGTTCAGCCTAGGGCTTGAATTTTTTTAACCAGGAAGCCCTGAGTTCCAGGCTTACTTCATCTGCCAAAGGCATCCCAAAGGGAGTGCAGAAGTGCCACAACATGGCTGCTTTCACGGCTTTTTCCTTAGGAAGAACCCTAATACCCGGCTGATTTACCTTCCTAGGGTTACTGTTAGGCTTAGGCCTAGGACTTTTAAAACCAGGAAGCCCTGGGCTCCAGGCACACTGCAGCTGCGAAAGGCATCCCAAGGGGAGCGCAAAAGTGACGCAACTTGGCTGCCACCACTGATATTTCCATGAGACCATCCCGAACCATAGGCTGATTTTCCTTCCTAGGGTTAAGGTTTGAGTTACGCCTAGGGTAAGGGTTCTATTAACCAGAAAGCCCTGAGTTCCAAGAACACAGCAGCTGCGAAGGACTAGCCAAGAAGAGCGCAAAAGTACCACAACATGCCTGCCTCCACAGCTTTTTCCTTGGGGACATGCCTAATTCCTGGCTGATTTGCCTTTCTCGTCTTAGGGTTGGGGTTCGGCCTAGGGCTAGGATTTTTAAAAGCAGGAAGCCCTGAGTTCCAGGCACACTGGAGCTGTGAAAGGCATCCAAAAGGGAGTGCAAAAGTGCCACAACATGGCTGCTTTCACGGCTTTTTCCTTGGCAAGAAACCTAACATCAGGCTGATTTACTTTCCCAGGGTTACTGTTAGGCTTAGGCCTAGGGCTAGGATTTTTGAAACTAGGAAGCCCTTAGCTCCAGGCACACTGCAGCTGTTCAAGGCATCCCAAGGGGAGTACAAAAGTGCAACAACATGGCAGCTTTCACAGCTTTTTCCTTGGCACCATCCCTATACCTAGGCTGATTTATCTGCCTAGGGTTAGGGTTAGGGTTCAGCCTAGGGCTTGGATTTCTTTAACCAGGAAGCCCTGAGTTCCAGGCTTACTTCATCTGCCAAAGGCATCCCAAAGGGAGTGCAGAAGTGCCACAACATGGCTGCTTTCACGGCTTTTTCCTTGGCAAGAAGCCTAACATCAGGCTGATTTACTTTCCCAGGGTTACTGTTAGGCTTAGGCCTAGGGCTAGGATTTTTGAAACTAGGAAGCCCTTAGCTCCAGGCACACTGCAGCTGTTCAAGGCATCCCAAGGGGAGTACAAAAGTGCAACAACATGGCAGCTTTCACAGCTTTTTCCTTGGCACCATCCCTATACCTAGGCTGATTTATCTGCCTAGGGTTAGGGTTAGGGTTCAGCCTAGGGCTTGAATTTCTTTAACCAGGAAGCCCTGAGTTCCAGGCTTACTTCATCTGCCAAAGGCATCCCAAAGGGAGTGCAGAAGTGCCACAACATGGCTGCTTTCACGGCTTTTCCCTTAGGAAGAACCCTAATACCCGGCTGATTTACCTTCCTAGGGTTACTGTTAGGCTTAGGCCTAGGACTTTTAAAACCAGGAAGCCCTGGGCTCCAGGCACACTGCAGCTGCGAAAGGCATCCCAAGGGGAGCGCAAAAGTGACGCAACTTGGCTGCCACCACTGATATTTCCATGAGACCATCCCGAACCATAGGTTGATTTTCCTTCCTAGGGTTAAGGTTTGAGTTACGCCTAGGGTAAGGGTTCTATTAACCAGAAAGCCCTGAGTTCCAAGAACACAGCAGCTGCGAAGGACTAGCCAAGAAGAGCGCAAAAGTACCACAACATGCCTGCCTCCACAGCTTTTTCCTTGGGGACATGCCTAATTCCTGGCTGATTTGCCTTTCTCGTCATAGGGTTGGGGTTCGGCCTAGGGCTAGGATTTTTAAAAGCAGGAAGCCCTGAGTTCCAGGCACACTGGAGCTGTGAAAGGCATCCAAAAGGGAGTGCAAAAGTGCCACAACATGGCTGTTTCACGGCTTTTTCCTTGGCAAGACGCCTAACACCAGGCTGACTTACCTTCCCAGGGTTACTATTAGGCTTAGGCCTAGGGCTAGGATTTTTAAAACGAGGAAGCCCTTAGCTCCAGGCACACTGCAGCTGTTCAAGGCATCCCAAGGGGAGTACAAAAGTGCAACAACATGGCAGCTTTCACAGCTTTTTCCTTGGCACCATCCCTATACCTAGGCTGATTTATCTGCCTAGGGTTAGGGTTAGGGTTCAGCCTAGGGCTTGGATTTCTTTAACCAGGAAGCCCTGAGTTCCAGGCTTACTTCATCTGCCAAAGGCATCCCAAAGGGAGTGCAGAAGTGCCACAACATGGCTGCTTTCACGGCTTTTCCCTTAGGAAGAACCCTAATACCCGGCTGATTTACCTTCCTAGGGTTACTGTTAGGCTTAGGCCTAGGACTTTTAAAACCAGGAAGCCCTGGGCTCCAGGCACACTGCAGCTGCAAAAGGCATCCCAAGGGGAGCGCAAAAGTGACGCAACTTGGCTGCCACCACTGATATTTCCATGAGACCATCCCGAACCATAGGCTGATTTTCCTTCCTAGGGTTAAGGTTTGAGTTACGCCTAGGGTAAGGGTTCTATTAACCAGAAAGCCCTGAGTTCCAAGAACACAGCAGCTGCGAAGGACTAGCCAAGAAGAGCGCAAAAGTAGCACAACATGCCTGCCTCCACAGCTTTTTCCTTGGGGACATGCCTAATTCCTGGCTGATTTGCCTTTCTCGTCTTAGGGTTGCGGTTCGGCCTAGGGCTAGGATTTTTAAAAGCAGGAAGCCCTGAGTTCCAGGCACACTGGAGCTGTGAAAGGCATCCAAAAGGGAGTGCAAAAGTGCCACAACATGGCTGCTTTCACGGCTTTTTCCTTGGCAAGAAGCCTAACATCAGGCTGATTTACTTTCCCAGGGTTACTGTTAGGCTTAGGCCTAGGGCTAGGATTTTTGAAACTAGGAGGCCCTTAGCTCCAGGCACACTGCAGCTGTTCAAGGCATCCCAAGGGGAGTACAAAAGTGCAACAACATGGCAGCTTTCACAGCTTTTTCCTTGGCACCATCCCTATACCTAGGCTGATTTATCTGCCTAGGGTTAGGGTTAGGGTTCAGCCTAGGGCTTGGATTTCGTTAACCAGGAAGCCCTGAGTTCCAGGCTTACTTCATCTGCCAAAGGCATCCCAAAGGGAGTGCAGAAGTGCCACAACATGGCTGCTTTCACGGCTTTTCCCTTAGGAAGAACCCTAATACCCGGCTGATTTACCTTCCTAGGGTTACTGTTAGGCTTAGGCCTAGGACTTTTAAAACCAGGAAGCCCTGGGCTCCAGGCACACTGCAGCTGCAAAAGGCATCCCAAGGGGAGCGCAAAAGTGACACAACTTGGCTGCCACCACTGATATTTCCATGAGACCATCCCGAACCATAGGCTGATTTTCCTTCCTAGGGTTAAGGTTTGAGTTACGCCTAGGGTAAGGGTCTATTAACCAGAAAGCCCTGAGTTCCAAGAACACAGCAGCTGCGAAGGACTAGCCAAGAAGAGCGCAAAAGTACCACAACATGCCTGCCTCCACAGCTTTTTCCTTGGGGACATGCCTAATTCCTGGCTGATTTGCCTTTCTCGTCTTAGGGTTGGGGTTCGGCCTAGGGCTAGGATTTTTAAAAGCAGGAAGCCCTGAGTTCCAGGCACACTGGAGCTGTGAAAGGCATCCAAAAGGGAGTGCAAAAGTGCCACAACATGGCTGCTTTCACGGCTTTTTCCTTGGCAAGAAACCTAACATCAGGCTGATTTACTTTCCCAGGGTTACTGTTAGGCTTAGGCCTAGGGCTAGGATTTTTGAAACTAGGAAGCCCTGGGCTCCAGGCACACTGCAGCTGTTCAAGGCATCCCAAGGGGAGTACAAAAGTGCAACAACATGGCAGCTTTCACAGCTTTTTCCTTGGCACCATCCCTATACCTAGGCTGATTTATCTGCCTAGGGTTAGGGTTAGGGTTCAGCCTAGGGCTTGGATTTCTTTAACCAGGAAGCCCTGAGTTCCAGGCTTACTTCATCTGCCAAAGGCATCCCAAAGGGAGTGCAGAAGTGCCACAACATGGCTGCTTTCACGGCTTTTCCCTTAGGAAGAACCCTAATACCCGGCTGATTTACCTTCCTAGGGTTACTGTTAGGCTTAGGCCTAGGACTTTTAAAACCAGGAAGCCCTGGGCTCCAGGCACACTGCAGCTGCAAAAGGCATCCCAAGGGGAGCGCAAAAGTGACGCAACTTGGCTGCCACCACTGATATTTCCATGAGACCATCCCGAACCATAGGCTGATTTTCCTTCCTAGGGTTAAGGTTTGAGTTACGCCTAGGGTAAGGGTTCTATTAACCAGAAAGCCCTGAGTTCCAAGAACACAGCAGCTGCGAAGGACTAGCCAAGAAGAGCGCAAAAGTACCACAACATGCCTGCCTCCACAGCTTTTTCCTTGGGGACATGCCTAATTCCTGGCTGATTTGCCTTTCTCGTCTTAGGGTTGGGGTTCGGCCTAGGGCTAGGATTTTTAAAATCAGGAAGCCCTGAGTTCCAGGCACACTGGAGCTGTGAAAGGCATCCAAAAGGGAGTGCAAAAGTGCCACAACATGGCTGTTTCACGGCTTTTTCCTTGGCAAGAAGCCTAACATCAGGCTGATTTACTTTCCCAGGGTTACTGTTAGGCTTAGGCCTAGGGCTAGGATTTTTGAAACTAGGAAGCCCTTAGCTCCAGGCACACTGCAGCTGTTCAAGGCATCCCAAGGGGAGTACAAAAGTGCAACAACATGGCAGCTTTCACAGCTTTTTCCTTGGCACCATCCCTATACCTAGGCTGATTTATCTGCCTAGGGTTAGGGTTAGGGTTCAGCCTAGGGCTTGGATTTCTTTAACCAGGAAGCCCTGAGTTCCAGGCTTACTTCATCTGCCAAAGGCATCCCAAAGGGAGTGCAGAAGTGCCACAACATGGCTGCTTTCACGGCTTTTCCCTTAGGAAGAACCCTAATACCCGGCTGATTTACCTTCCTAGGGTTACTGTTAGGCTTAGGCCTAGGACTTTTAAAACCAGGAAGCCCTGGGCTCCAGGCACACTGCAGCTGCAAAAGGCATCCCAAGGGGAGCGCAAAAGTGACGCAACTTGGCTGCCACCACTGATATTTCCATGAGACCATCCCGAACCATAGGCTGATTTTCCTTCCTAGGGTTAAGGTTTGAGTTACGCCTAGGGTAAGGGTTCTATTAACCAGAAAGCCCTGAGTTCCAAGAACACAGCAGCTGCGAAGGACTAGCCAAGAAGAGCGCAAAAGTAGCACAACATGCCTGCCTCCACAGCTTTTTCCTTGGGGACATGCCTAATTCCTGGCTGATTTGCCTTTCTCGTCTTAGGGTTGCGGTTCGGCCTAGGGCTAGGATTTTTAAAAGCAGGAAGCCCTGAGTTCCAGGCACACTGGAGCTGTGAAAGGCATCCAAAAGGGAGTGCAAAAGTGCCACAACATGGCTGCTTTCACGGCTTTTTCCTTGGCAAGAAGCCTAACATCAGGCTGATTTACTTTCCCAGGGTTACTGTTAGGCTTAGGCCTAGGGCTAGGATTTTTGAAACTAGGAGGCCCTTAGCTCCAGGCACACTGCAGCTGTTCAAGGCATCCCAAGGGGAGTACAAAAGTGCAACAACATGGCAGCTTTCACAGCTTTTTCCTTGGCACCATCCCTATACCTAGGCTGATTTATCTGCCTAGGGTTAGGGTTAGGGTTCAGCCTAGGGCTTGGATTTCGTTAACCAGGAAGCCCTGAGTTCCAGGCTTACTTCATCTGCCAAAGGCATCCCAAAGGGAGTGCAGAAGTGCCACAACATGGCTGCTTTCACGGCTTTTCCCTTAGGAAGAACCCTAATACCCGGCTGATTTACCTTCCTAGGGTTACTGTTAGGCTTAGGCCTAGGACTTTTAAAACCAGGAAGCCCTGGGCTCCAGGCACACTGCAGCTGCAAAAGGCATCCCAAGGGGAGCGCAAAAGTGACACAACTTGGCTGCCACCACTGATATTTCCATGAGAGCATCCCGAACCATAGGCTGATTTTCCTTCCTAGGGTTAAGGTTTGAGTTACGCCTAGGGTAAGGGTCTATTAACCAGAAAGCCCTGAGTTCCAAGAACACAGCAGCTGCGAAGGACTAGCCAAGAAGAGCGCAAAAGTACCACAACATGCCTGCCTCCACAGCTTTTTCCTTGGGGACATGCCTAATTCCTGGCTGATTTGCCTTTCTCGTCTTAGGGTTGGGGTTCGGCCTAGGGCTAGGATTTTTAAAAGCAGGAAGCCCTGAGTTCCAGGCACACTGGAGCTGTGAAAGGCATCCAAAAGGGAGTGCAAAAGTGCCACAACATGGCTGCTTTCACGGCTTTTTCCTTGGCAAGAAACCTAACATCAGGCTGATTTACTTTCCCAGGGTTACTGTTAGGCTTAGGCCTAGGGCTAGGATTTTTGAAACTAGGAAGCCCTGGGCTCCAGGCACACTGCAGCTGTTCAAGGCATCCCAAGGGGAGTACAAAAGTGCAACAACATGGCAGCTTTCACAGCTTTTTCCTTGGCACCATCCCTATACCTAGGCTGATTTATCTGCCTAGGGTTAGGGTTAGGGTTCAGCCTAGGGCTTGGATTTCTTTAACCAGGAAGCCCTGAGTTCCAGGCTTACTTCATCTGCCAAAGGCATCCCAAAGGGAGTGCAGAAGTGCCACAACATGGCTGCTTTCACGGCTTTTCCCTTAGGAAGAACCCTAATACCCGGCTGATTTACCTTCCTAGGGTTACTGTTAGGCTTAGGCCTAGGTCTTTTAAAACCAGGAAGCCCTGGGCTCCAGGCACACTGCAGCTGCAAAAGGCATCCCAAGGGGAGCGCAAAAGTGACGCAACTTGGCTGCCACCACTGATATTTCCATGAGACCATCCCGAACCATAGGCTGATTTTCCTTCCTAGGGTTAAGGTTTGAGTTACGCCTAGGGTAAGGGTTCTATTAACCAGAAAGCCCTGAGTTCCAAGAACACAGCAGCTGCGAAGGACTAGCCAAGAAGAGCGCAAAAGTACCACAACATGCCTGCCTCCACAGCTTTTTCCTTGGGGACATGCCTAATTCCTGGCTGATTTGCCTTTCTCGTCTTAGGGTTGGGGTTCGGCCTAGGGCTAGGATTTTTAAAAGCAGGAAGCCCTGAGTTCCAGGCACACTGGAGCTGTGAAAGGCATCCAAAAGGGAGTGCAAAAGTGCCACAACATGGCTGCTTTCACGGCTTTTTCCTTGGCAAGAAACCTAACATCAGGCTGATTTACTTTCCCAGGGTTACTGTTAGGCTTAGGCCTAGGGCTAGGATTTTTGAAACTAGGAGGCCCTTAGCTCCAGGCACACTGCAGCTGTTCAAGGCATCCCAAGGGGAGTACAAAAGTGCAACAACATGGCAGCTTTCACAGCTTTTTCCTTGGCACCATCCCTATACCTAGGCTGATTTATCTGCCTAGGGTTAGGGTTAGGGTTCAGCCTAGGGCTTGAATTTTTTTAACCAGGAAGCCCTGAGTTCCAGGCTTACTTCATCTGCCAAAGGCATCCCAAAGGGAGTGCAGAAGTGCCACAACATGGCTGCTTTCACGGCTTTTCCCTTAGGAAGAACCCTAATACCCGGCTGATTTACCTTCCTAGGGTTACTGTTAGGCTTAGGCCTAGGACTTTTAAAACCAGGAAGCCCTGGGCTCCAGGCACACTGCAGCTGCGAAAGGCATCCCAAGGGGAGCGCAAAAGTGACGCAACTTGGCTGCCACCACTGATATTTCCATGAGACCATCCCGAACCATAGGCTGATTTTCCTTCCTAGGGTTAAGGTTTGAGTTACGCCTAGGGTAAGGGTCTATTAACCAGAAAGCCCTGAGTTCCAAGAACACAGCAGCTGCGAAGGACTAGCCAAGAAGAGCGCAAAAGTACCACAACATGCCTGCCTCCACAGCTTTTTCCTTGGGGACATGCCTAATTCCTGGCTGATTTGCCTTTCTCGTCTTAGGGTTGGGGTTCGGCCTAGGGCTAGGATTTTTAAAAGCAGGAAGCCCTGAGTTCCAGGCACACTGGAGCTGTGAAAGGCATCCAAAAGGGAGTGCAAAAGTGCCACAACATGGCTGCTTTCACGGCTTTTTCCTTGGCAAGAAACCTAACATCAGGCTGATTTACTTTCCCAGGGTTACTGTTAGGCTTAGGCCTAGGGCTAGGATTTTTGAAACTAGGAAGCCCTGGGCTCCAGGCACACTGCAGCTGTTCAAGGCATCCCAAGGGGAGTACAAAAGTGCAACAACATGGCAGCTTTCACAGCTTTTTCCTTGGCACCATCCCTATACCTAGGCTGATTTATCTGCCTAGGGTTAGGGTTAGGGTTCAGCCTAGGGCTTGAATGTTTTTAACCAGGAAGCCCTGAGTTCCAGGCTTACTTCATCTGCCAAAGGCATCCCAAAGGGAGTGCAGAAGTGCCACAACATGGCTGCTTTCACGGCTTTTCCCTTAGGAAGAACCCTAATACCCGGCTGATTTACCTTCCTAGGGTTACTGTTAGGCTTAGGCCTAGGACTTTTAAAACCAGGAAGCCCTGGGCTCCAGGCACACTGCAGCTGCAAAAGGCATCCCAAGGGGAGCGCAAAAGTGACGCAACTTGGCTGCCACCACTGATATTTCCATGAGACCATCCCGAACCATAGGCTGATTTTCCTTCCTAGGGTTAAGGTTTGAGTTACGCCTAGGGTAAGGGTTCTATTAACCAGAAAGCCCTGAGTTCCAAGAACACAGCAGCTGCGAAGGACTAGCCAAGAAGAGCGCAAAAGTAGCACAACATGCCTGCCTCCACAGCTTTTTCCTTGGGGACATGCCTAATTCCTGGCTGATTTGCCTTTCTCGTCTTAGGGTTGCGGTTCGGCCTAGGGCTAGGATTTTTAAAAGCAGGAAGCCCTGAGTTCCAGGCACACTGGAGCTGTGAAAGGCATCCAAAAGGGAGTGCAAAAGTGCCACAACATGGCTGCTTTCACGGCTTTTTCCTTGGCAAGAAGCCTAACATCAGGCTGATTTACTTTCCCAGGGTTACTGTTAGGCTTAGGCCTAGGGCTAGGATTTTTGAAACTAGGAGGCCCTTAGCTCCAGGCACACTGCAGCTGTTCAAGGCATCCCAAGGGGAGTACAAAAGTGCAACAACATGGCAGCTTTCACAGCTTTTTCCTTGGCACCATCCCTATACCTAGGCTGATTTATCTGCCTAGGGTTAGGGTTAGGGTTCAGCCTAGGGCTTGGATTTCGTTAACCAGGAAGCCCTGAGTTCCAGGCTTACTTCATCTGCCAAAGGCATCCCAAAGGGAGTGCAGAAGTGCCACAACATGGCTGCTTTCACGGCTTTTCCCTTAGGAAGAACCCTAATACCCGGCTGATTTACCTTCCTAGGGTTACTGTTAGGCTTAGGCCTAGGACTTTTAAAACCAGGAAGCCCTGGGCTCCAGGCACACTGCAGCTGCAAAAGGCATCCCAAGGGGAGCGCAAAAGTGACACAACTTGGCTGCCACCACTGATATTTCCATGAGAGCATCCCGAACCATAGGCTGATTTTCCTTCCTAGGGTTAAGGTTTGAGTTACGCCTAGGGTAAGGGTCTATTAACCAGAAAGCCCTGAGTTCCAAGAACACAGCAGCTGCGAAGGACTAGCCAAGAAGAGCGCAAAAGTACCACAACATGCCTGCCTCCACAGCTTTTTCCTTGGGGACATGCCTAATTCCTGGCTGATTTGCCTTTCTCGTCTTAGGGTTGGGGTTCGGCCTAGGGCTAGGATTTTTAAAAGCAGGAAGCCCTGAGTTCCAGGCACACTGGAGCTGTGAAAGGCATCCAAAAGGGAGTGCAAAAGTGCCACAACATGGCTGCTTTCACGGCTTTTTCCTTGGCAAGAAACCTAACATCAGGCTGATTTACTTTCCCAGGGTTACTGTTAGGCTTAGGCCTAGGGCTAGGATTTTTGAAACTAGGAAGCCCTGGGCTCCAGGCACACTGCAGCTGTTCAAGGCATCCCAAGGGGAGTACAAAAGTGCAACAACATGGCAGCTTTCACAGCTTTTTCCTTGGCACCATCCCTATACCTAGGCTGATTTATCTGCCTAGGGTTAGGGTTAGGGTTCAGCCTAGGGCTTGGATTTCTTTAACCAGGAAGCCCTGAGTTCCAGGCTTACTTCATCTGCCAAAGGCATCCCAAAGGGAGTGCAGAAGTGCCACAACATGGCTGCTTTCACGGCTTTTCCCTTAGGAAGAACCCTAATACCCGGCTGATTTACCTTCCTAGGGTTACTGTTAGGCTTAGGCCTAGGACTTTTAAAACCAGGAAGCCCTGGGCTCCAGGCACACTGCAGCTGCAAAAGGCATCCCAAGGGGAGCGCAAAAGTGACGCAACTTGGCTGCCACCACTGATATTTCCATGAGACCATCCCGAACCATAGGCTGATTTTCCTTCCTAGGGTTAAGGTTTGAGTTACGCCTAGGGTAAGGGTTCTATTAACCAGAAAGCCCTGAGTTCCAAGAACACAGCAGCTGCGAAGGACTAGCCAAGAAGAGCGCAAAAGTACCACAACATGCCTGCCTCCACAGCTTTTTCCTTGGGGACATGCCTAATTCCTGGCTGATTTGCCTTTCTCGTCTTAGGGTTGGGGTTTGGCCTAGGGCTAGGATTTTTAAAAGCAGGAAGCCCTGAGTTCCAGGCACACTGGAGCTGTGAAAGGCATCCAAAAGGGAGTGCAAAAGTGCCACAACATGGCTGCTTTCACGGCTTTTTCCTTGGCAAGAAGCCTAACATCAGGCTGATTTACTTTCCCAGGGTTACTGTTAGGCTTAGGCCTAGGGCTAGGATTTTTGAAACTAGGAGGCCCTTAGCTCCAGGCACACTGCAGCTGTTCAAGGCATCCCAAGGGGAGTACAAAAGTGCAACAACATGGCAGCTTTCACAGCTTTTTCCTTGGCACCATCCCTATACCTAGGCTGATTTATCTGCCTAGGGTTAGGGTTAGGGTTCAGCCTAGGGCTTGAATTTTTTTAACCAGGAAGCCCTGAGTTCCAGGCTTACTTCATCTGCCAAAGGCATCCCAAAGGGAGTGCAGAAGTGCCACAACATGGCTGCTTTCACGGCTTTTCCCTTAGGAAGAACCCTAATACCCGGCTGATTTACCTTCCTAGGGTTACTGTTAGGCTTAGGCCTAGGACTTTTAAAACCAGGAAGCCCTGGGCTCCAGGCACACTGCAGCTGCGAAAGGCATCCCAAGGGGAGCGCAAAAGTGACGCAACTTGGCTGCCACCACTGATATTTCCATGAGACCATCCCGAACCATAGGCTGATTTTCCTTCCTAGGGTTAAGGTTTGAGTTACGCCTAGGGTAAGGGTCTATTAACCAGAAAGCCCTGAGTTCCAAGAACACAGCAGCTGCGAAGGACTAGCCAAGAAGAGCGCAAAAGTACCACAACATGCCTGCCTCCACAGCTTTTTCCTTGGGGACATGCCTAATTCCTGGCTGATTTGCCTTTCTCGTCTTAGGGTTGGGGTTCGGCCTAGGGCTAGGATTTTTAAAAGCAGGAAGCCCTGAGTTCCAGGCACACTGGAGCTGTGAAAGGCATCCAAAAGGGAGTGCAAAAGTGCCACAACATGGCTGCTTTCACGGCTTTTTCCTTGGCAAGAAACCTAACATCAGGCTGATTTACTTTCCCAGGGTTACTGTTAGGCTTAGGCCTAGGGCTAGGATTTTTGAAACTAGGAAGCCCTTAGCTCCAGGCACACTGCAGCTGTTCAAGGCATCCCAAGGGGAGTACAAAAGTGCAACAACATGGCAGCTTTCACAGCTTTTTCCTTGGCACCATCCCTATACCTAGGCTGATTTATCTGCCTAGGGTTAGGGTTAGGGTTCAGCCTAGGGCTTGAATTTCTTTAACCAGGAAGCCCTGAGTTCCAGGCTTACTTCATCTGCCAAAGGCATCCCAAAGGGAGTGCAGAAGTGCCACAACATGGCTGCTTTCACGGCTTTTCCCTTAGGAAGAACCCTAATACCCGGCTGATTTACCTTCCTAGGGTTACTGTTAGGCTTAGGCCTAGGACTTTTAAAACCAGGAAGCCCTGGGCTCCAGGCACACTGCAGCTGCGAAAGGCATCCCAAGGGGAGCGCAAAAGTGACGCAACTTGGCTGCCACCACTGATATTTCCATGAGACCATCCCGAACCATAGGTTGATTTTCCTTCCTAGGGTTAAGGTTTGAGTTACGCCTAGGGTAAGGGTTCTATTAACCAGAAAGCCCTGAGTTCCAAGAACACAGCAGCTGCGAAGGACTAGCCAAGAAGAGCGCAAAAGTACCACAACATGCCTGCCTCCACAGCTTTTTCCTTGGGGACATGCCTAATTCCTGGCTGATTTGCCTTTCTCGTCATAGGGTTGGGGTTCGGCCTAGGGCTAGGATTTTTAAAAGCAGGAAGCCCTGAGTTCCAGGCACACTGGAGCTGTGAAAGGCATCCAAAAGGGAGTGCAAAAGTGCCACAACATGGCTGCTTTCACGGCTTTTTCCTTGGCAAGAAGCCTAACACCAGGCTGACATACTTTCCCAGGGTTACTGTTAGGCTTAGGCCTAGGGCTAGGATTTTTAAAACTAGGAAGCCCTGGGCTCCAGGCACACTGCAGCTGTTCAAGGCATCCCAAGGGGAGTACAAAAGTGCAACAACATGGCAGCTTTCACAGCTTTTTCCTTGGCACCATCCCTATACCTAGGCTGATTTATCTGCCTAGGGTTAGGGTTAGGGTTCAGCCTAGGGCTTGGATTTCTTTAACCAGGAAGCCCTGAGTTCCAGGCTTACTTCATCTGCCAAAGGCATCCCAAAGGGAGTGCAGAAGTGCCACAACATGGCTGCTTTCACGGCTTTTCCCTTAGGAAGAACCCTAATACCTGGCTGATTTACCTTCCTAGGGTTACTGTTAGGCTTAGGCCTAGGACTTTTAAAACCAGGAAGCCCTGGGCTCCAGGCACACTGCAGCTGCGAAAGGCATCCCAAGGGGAGCGCAAAAGTGACGCAACTTGGCTGCCACCACTGATATTTCCATGAGACCATCCCGAACCATAGGCTGATTTTCCTTCCTAGGGTTAAGGTTTGAGTTACGCCTAGGGTAAGGGTCTATTAACCAGAAAGCCCTGAGTTCCAAGAACACAGCAGCTGCGAAGGACTAGCCAAGAAGAGCGCAAAAGTACCACAACATGCCTGCCTCCACAGCTTTTTCCTTGGGGACATGCCTAATTCCTGGCTGATTTGCCTTTCTCGTCTTAGGGTTGGGGTTCGGCCTAGGGCTAGGATTTTTAAAATCAGGAATCCCTGAGTTCCAGGCACACTGGAGCTGTGAAAGGCATCCAAAAGGGAGTGCAAAAGTGCCACAACATGGCTGCTTTCACGGCTTTTTCCTTGGCAAGAAACCTAACATCAGGCTGATTTACTTTCCCAGGGTTACTGTTAGGCTTAGGCCTAGGGCTAGGATTTTTGAAACTAGGAAGCCCTGGGCTCCAGGCACACTGCAGCTGTTCAAGGCATCCCAAGGGGAGTACAAAAGTGCAACAACATGGCAGCTTTCACAGCTTTTTCCTTGGCACCATCCCTATACCTAGGCTGATTTATCTGCCTAGGGTTAGGGTTAGGGTTCAGCCTAGGGCTTGGATTTCTTTAACCAGGAAGCCCTGAGTTCCAGGCTTACTTCATCTGCCAAAGGCATCCCAAAGGGAGTGCAGAAGTGCCACAACATGGCTGCTTTCACGGCTTTTCCCTTAGGAAGAACCCTAATACCCGGCTGATTTACCTTCCTAGGGTTACTGTTAGGCTTAGGCCTAGGACTTTTAAAACCAGGAAGCCCTGGGCTCCAGGCACACTGCAGCTGCAAAAGGCATCCCAAGGGGAGCGCAAAAGTGACGCAACTTGGCTGCCACCACTGATATTTCCATGAGACCATCCCGAACCATAGGCTGATTTTCCTTCCTAGGGTTAAGGTTTGAGTTACGCCTAGGGTAAGGGTTCTATTAACCAGAAAGCCCTGAGTTCCAAGAACACAGCAGCTGCGAAGGACTAGCCAAGAAGAGCGCAAAAGTACCACAACATGCCTGCCTCCACAGCTTTTTCCTTGGGGACATGCCTAATTCCTGGCTGATTTGCCTTTCTCGTCTTAGGGTTGGGGTTCGGCCTAGGGCTAGGATTTTTAAAAGCAGGAAGCCCTGAGTTCCAGACACACTGGAGCTGTGAAAGGCATCCAAAAGGGAGTGCAAAAGTGCCACAACATGGCTGCTTTCACGGCTTTTTCCTTGGCAAGAAGCCTAACATCAGGCTGATTTACTTTCCCAGGGTTACTGTTAGGCTTAGGCCTAGGGCTAGGATTTTTGAAACTAGGAAGCCCTTAGCTCCAGGCACACTGCAGCTGTTCAAGGCATCCCAAGGGGAGTACAAAAGTGCAACAACATGGCAGCTTTCACAGCTTTTTCCTTGGCACCATCCCTATACCTAGGCTGATTTATCTGCCTAGGGTTAGGGTTAGGGTTCAGCCTAGGGCTTGAATTTTTTTAACCAGGAAGCCCTGAGTTCCAGGCTTACTTCATCTGCCAAAGGCATCCCAAAGGGAGTGCAGAAGTGCCACAACATGGCTGCTTTCACGGCTTTTCCCTTAGGAAGAACCCTAATACCCGGCTGATTTACCTTCCTAGGGTTACTGTTAGGCTTAGGCCTAGGACTTTTAAAACCAGGAAGCCCTGGGCTCCAGGCACACTGCAGCTGCGAAAGGCATCCCAAGGGGAGCGCAAAAGTGACGCAACTTGGCTGCCACCACTGATATTTCCATGAGACCATCCCGAACCATAGGTTGATTTTCCTTCCTAGGGTTAAGGTTTGAGTTACGCCTAGGGTAAGGGTTCTATTAACCAGAAAGCCCTGAGTTCCAAGAACACAGCAGCTGCGAAGGACTAGCCAAGAAGAGCGCAAAAGTACCACAACATGCCTGCCTCCACAGCTTTTTCCTTGGGGACATGCCTAATTCCTGGCTGATTTGCCTTTCTCGTCATAGGGTTGGGGTTCGGCCTAGGGCTAGGATTTTTAAAAGCAGGAAGCCCTGAGTTCCAGGCACACTGGAGCTGTGAAAGGCATCCAAAAGGGAGTGCAAAAGTGCCACAACATGGCTGTTTCACGGCTTTTTCCTTGGCAAGAAGCCTAACACCAGGCTGACATACTTTCCCAGGGTTACTGTTAGGCTTAGGCCTAGGGCTAGGATTTTTGAAACTAGGAAGCCCTGGGCTCCAGGCACACTGCAGCTGTTCAAGGCATCCCAAGGGGAGTACAAAAGTGCAACAACATGGCAGCTTTCACAGCTTTTTCCTTGGCACCATCCCTATACCTAGGCTGATTTATCTGCCTAGGGTTAGGGTTAGGCTTCAGCCTAGGGCTTGGATTTCTTTAACCAGGAAGCCCTGAGTTCCAGGCTTACTTCATCTGCCAAAGGCATCCCAAAGGGAGTGCAGAAGTGCCACAACATGGCTGCTTTCACGGCTTTTCCCTTAGGAAGAACCCTAATACCCGGCTGATTTACCTTCCTAGGGTTACTGTTAGGCTTAGGCCTAGGACTTTTAAAACCAGGAAGCCCTGGGCTCCAGGCACACTGCAGCTGCGAAAGGCATCCCAAGGGGAGCGCAAAAGTGACGCAACTTGGCTGCCACCACTGATATTTCCATGAGACCATCCCGAACCATAGGCTGATTTTCCTTCCTAGGGTTAAGGTTTGAGTTACGCCTATGGTAAGGGTTCTATTAACCAGAAAGCCCTGAGTTCCAAGAACACAGCAGCTGCGAAGGACTAGCCAAGAAGAGCGCAAAAGTACCACAACATGCCTGCCTCCACAGCTTTTTCCTTGGGGACATGCCTAATTCCTGGCTGATTTGCCTTTCTCGTCTTAGGGTTGCGGTTCGGCCTAGGGCTAGGATTTTTAAAAGCAGGAAGCCCTGAGTTCCAGGCACACTGGAGCTGTGAAAGGCATCCAAAAGGGAGTGCAAAAGTGCCACAACATGGCTGCTTTCACGGCTTTTTCCTTGGCAAGAAACCTAACATCAGGCTGATTTACTTTCCCAGGGTTACTGTTAGGCTTAGGCCTAGGGCTAGGATTTTTGAAACTAGGAAGCCCTGGGCTCCAGGCACACTGCAGCTGTTCAAGGCATCCCAAGGGGAGTACAAAAGTGCAACAACATGGCAGCTTTCACAGCTTTTTCCTTGGCACCATCCCTATACCTAGGCTGATTTATCTGCCTAGGGTTAGGGTTAGGGTTCAGCCTAGGGCTTGGATTTCTTTAACCAGGAAGCCCTGAGTTCCAGGCTTACTTCATCTGCCAAAGGCATCCCAAAGGGAGTGCAGAAGTGCCACAACATGGCTGCTTTCACGGCTTTTCCCTTAGGAAGAACCCTAATACCCGGCTGATTTACCTTCCTAGGGTTACTGTTAGGCTTAGGCCTAGGACTTTTAAAACCAGGAAGCCCTGGGCTCCAGGCACACTGCAGCTGCAAAAGGCATCCCAAGGGGAGCGCAAAAGTGACGCAACTTGGCTGCCACCACTGATATTTCCATGAGACCATCCCGAACCATAGGCTGATTTTCCTTCCTAGGGTTAAGGTTTGAGTTACGCCTAGGGTAAGGGTTCTATTAACCAGAAAGCCCTGAGTTCCAAGAACACAGCAGCTGCGAAGGACTAGCCAAGAAGAGCGCAAAAGTACCACAACATGCCTGCCTCCACAGCTTTTTCCTTGGGGACATGCCTAATTCCTGGCTGATTTGCCTTTCTCGTCTTAGGGTTGCGGTTCGGCCTAGGGCTAGGATTTTTAAAAGCAGGAAGCCCTGAGTTCCAGGCACACTGGAGCTGTGAAAGGCATCCAAAAGGGAGTGCAAAAGTGCCACAACATGGCTGCTTTCACGGCTTTTTCCTTGGCAAGAAGCCTAACATCAGGCTGATTTACTTTCCCAGGGTTACTCTTAGGCTTAGGCCTAGGGCTAGGATTTTTGAAACTAGGAAGCCCTTAGCTCCAGGCACACTGCAGCTGTTCAAGGCATCCCAAGGGGAGTACAAAAGTGCAACAACATGGCAGCTTTCACAGCTTTTTCCTTGGCACCATCCCTATACCTAGGCTGATTTATCTGCCTAGGGTTAGGGTTAGGGTTCAGCCTAGGGCTTGAATTTTTTTTACCAGGAAGCCCTGAGTTCCAGGCTTACTTCATCTGCCAAAGGCATCCCAAAGGGAGTGCAGAAGTGCCACAACATGGCTGCTTTCACGGCTTTTCCCTTAGGAAGAACCCTAATACCCGGCTGATTTACCTTCCTAGGGTTACTGTTAGGCTTAGGCCTAGGACTTTTAAAACCAGGAAGCCCTGGGCTCCAGGCACACTGCAGCTGCGAAAGGCATCCCAAGGGGAGCGCAAAAGTGACGCAACTTGGCTGCCACCACTGATATTTCCATGAGACCATCCCGAACCATAGGCTGATTTTCCTTCCTAGGGTTAAGGTTTGAGTTACGCCTAGGGTAAGGGTCTATTAACCAGAAAGCCCTGAGTTCCAAGAACACAGCAGCTGCGAAGGACTAGCCAAGAAGAGCGCAAAAGTACCACAACATGCCTGCCTCCACAGCTTTTTCCTTGGGGACATGCCTAATTCCTGGCTGATTTGCCTTTCTCGTCTTAGGGTTGGGGTTCGGCCTAGGGCTAGGATTTTTAAAATCAGGAATCCCTGAGTTCCAGGCACACTGGAGCTGTGAAAGGCATCCAAAAGGGAGTGCAAAAGTGCCACAACATGGCTGCTTTCACGGCTTTTTACTTGGCAAGAAACCTAACATCAGGCCGATTTACTTTCCCAGGGTTACTGTTAGGCTTAGGCCTAGGGCTAGGATTTTTGAAACTAGGAAGCCCTGGGCTCCAGGCACACTGCAGCTGTTCAAGGCATCCCAAGGGGAGTACAAAAGTGCAACAACATGGCAGCTTTCACAGCTTTTTCCTTGGCACCATCCCTATACCTAGGCTGATTTATCTGCCTAGGGTTAGGGTTAGGGTTCAGCCTAGGGCTTGGATTTCTTTAACCAGGAAGCCCTGAGTTCCAGGCTTACTTCATCTGCCAAAGGCATCCCAAAGGGAGTGCAGAAGTGCCACAACATGGCTGCTTTCACGGCTTTTCCCTTAGGAAGAACCCTAATACCCGGCTGATTTACCTTCCTAGGGTTACTGTTAGGCTTAGGCCTAGGACTTTTAAAACCAGGAAGCCCTGGGCTCCAGGCACACTGCAGCTGCAAAAGGCATCCCAAGGGGAGCGCAAAAGTGACGCAACTTGGCTGCCACCACTGATATTTCCATGAGACCATCCCGAACCATAGGCTGATTTTCCTTCCTAGGGTTAAGGTTTGAGTTACGCCTAGGGTAAGGGTTCTATTAACCAGAAAGCCCTGAGTTCCAAGAACACAGCAGCTGCGAAGGACTAGCCAAGAAGAGCGCAAAAGTACCACAACATGCCTGCCTCCACAGCTTTTTCCTTGGGGACATGCCTAATTCCTGGCTGATTTGCCTTTCTCGTCTTAGGGTTGGGGTTTGGCCTAGGGCTAGGATTTTTAAAAGCAGGAAGCCCTGAGTTCCAGGCACACTGGAGCTGTGAAAGGCATCCAAAAGGGAGTGCAAAAGTGCCACAACATGGCTGCTTTCACGGCTTTTTCCTTGGCAAGAAGCCTAACATCAGGCTGATTTACTTTCCCAGGGTTACTGTTAGGCTTAGGCCTAGGGCTAGGATTTTTGAAACTAGGAGGCCCTTAGCTCCAGGCACACTGCAGCTGTTCAAGGCATCCCAAGGGGAGTACAAAAGTGCAACAACATGGCAGCTTTCACAGCTTTTTCCTTGGCACCATCCCTATACCTAGGCTGATTTATCTGCCTAGGGTTAGGGTTAGGGTTCAGCCTAGGGCTTGAATTTTTTTAACCAGGAAGCCCTGAGTTCCAGGCTTACTTCATCTGCCAAAGGCATCCCAAAGGGAGTGCAGAAGTGCCACAACATGGCTGCTTTCACGGCTTTTCCCTTAGGAAGAACCCTAATACCCGGCTGATTTACCTTCCTAGGGTTACTGTTAGGCTTAGGCCTAGGACTTTTAAAACCAGGAAGCCCTGGGCTCCAGGCACACTGCAGCTGCGAAAGGCATCCCAAGGGGAGCGCAAAAGTGACGCAACTTGGCTGCCACCACTGATATTTCCATGAGACCATCCCGAACCATAGGCTGATTTTCCTTCCTAGGGTTAAGGTTTGAGTTACGCCTAGGGTAAGGGTCTATTAACCAGAAAGCCCTGAGTTCCAAGAACACAGCAGCTGCGAAGGACTAGCCAAGAAGAGCGCAAAAGTACCACAACATGCCTGCCTCCACAGCTTTTTCCTTGGGGACATGCCTAATTCCTGGCTGATTTGCCTTTCTCGTCTTAGGGTTGGGGTTCGGCCTAGGGCTAGGATTTTTAAAAGCAGGAAGCCCTGAGTTCCAGGCACACTGGAGCTGTGAAAGGCATCCAAAAGGGAGTGCAAAAGTGCCACAACATGGCTGCTTTCACGGCTTTTTCCTTGGCAAGAAACCTAACATCAGGCTGATTTACTTTCCCAGGGTTACTGTTAGGCTTAGGCCTAGGGCTAGGATTTTTGAAACTAGGAAGCCCTTAGCTCCAGGCACACTGCAGCTGTTCAAGGCATCCCAAGGGGAGTACAAAAGTGCAACAACATGGCAGCTTTCACAGCTTTTTCCTTGGCACCATCCCTATACCTAGGCTGATTTATCTGCCTAGGGTTAGGGTTAGGGTTCAGCCTAGGGCTTGAATGTTTTTAACCAGGAAGCCCTGAGTTCCAGGCTTACTTCATCTGCCAAAGGCATCCCAAAGGGAGTGCAGAAGTGCCACAACATGGCTGCTTTCACGGCTTTTCCCTTAGGAAGAACCCTAATACCCGGCTGATTTACCTTCCTAGGGTTACTGTTAGGCTTAGGCCTAGGACTTTTAAAACCAGGAAGCCCTGGGCTCCAGGCACACTGCAGCTGCGAAAGGCATCCCAAGGGGAGCGCAAAAGTGACGCAACTTGGCTGCCACCACTGATATTTCCATGAGACCATCCCGAACCATAGGTTGATTTTCCTTCCTAGGGTTAAGGTTTGAGTTACGCCTAGGGTAAGGGTTCTATTAACCAGAAAGCCCTGAGTTCCAAGAACACAGCAGCTGCGAAGGACTAGCCAAGAAGAGCGCAAAAGTACCACAACATGCCTGCCTCCACAGCTTTTTCCTTGGGGACATGCCTAATTCCTGGCTGATTTGCCTTTCTCGTCATAGGGTTGGGGTTCGGCCTAGGGCTAGGATTTTTAAAAGCAGGAAGCCCTGAGTTCCAGGCACACTGGAGCTGTGAAAGGCATCCAAAAGGGAGTGCAAAAGTGCCACAACATGGCTGCTTTCACGGCTTTTTCCTTGGCAAGAAGCCTAACACCAGGCTGACATACTTTCCCAGGGTTACTGTTAGGCTTAGGCCTAGGGCTAGGATTTTTAAAACTAGGAAGCCCTGGGCTCCAGGCACACTGCAGCTGTTCAAGGCATCCCAAGGGGAGTACAAAAGTGCAACAACATGGCAGCTTTCACAGCTTTTTCCTTGGCACCATCCCTATACCTAGGCTGATTTATCTGCCTAGGGTTAGGGTTAGGCTTCAGCCTAGGGCTTGGATTTCTTTAACCAGGAAGCCCTGAGTTCCAGGCTTACTTCATCTGCCAAAGGCATCCCAAAGGGAGTGCAGAAGTGCCACAACATGGCTGCTTTCACGGCTTTTCCCTTAGGAAGAACCCTAATACCTGGCTGATTTACCTTCCTAGGGTTACTGTTAGGCTTAGGCCTAGGACTTTTAAAACCAGGAAGCCCTGGGCTCCAGGCACACTGCAGCTGCGAAAGGCATCCCAAGGGGAGCGCAAAAGTGACGCAACTTGGCTGCCACCACTGATATTTCCATGAGACCATCCCGAACCATAGGCTGATTTTCCTTCCTAGGGTTAAGGTTTGAGTTACGCCTAGGGTAAGGGTCTATTAACCAGAAAGCCCTGAGTTCCAAGAACACAGCAGCTGCGAAGGACTAGCCAAGAAGAGCGCAAAAGTACCACAACATGCCTGCCTCCACAGCTTTTTCCTTGGGGACATGCCTAATTCCTGGCTGATTTGCCTTTCTCGTCTTAGGGTTGGGGTTCGGCCTAGGGCTAGGATTTTTAAAATCAGGAATCCCTGAGTTCCAGGCACACTGGAGCTGTGAAAGGCATCCAAAAGGGAGTGCAAAAGTGCCACAACATGGCTGCTTTCACGGCTTTTTCCTTGGCAAGAAACCTAACATCAGGCTGATTTACTTTCCCAGGGTTACTGTTAGGCTTAGGCCTAGGGCTAGGATTTTTGAAACTAGGAAGCCCTGGGCTCCAGGCACACTGCAGCTGTTCAAGGCATCCCAAGGGGAGTACAAAAGTGCAACAACATGGCAGCTTTCACAGCTTTTTCCTTGGCACCATCCCTATACCTAGGCTGATTTATCTGCCTAGGGTTAGGGTTAGGGTTCAGCCTAGGGCTTGGATTTCTTTAACCAGGAAGCCCTGAGTTCCAGGCTTACTTCATCTGCCAAAGGCATCCCAAAGGGAGTGCAGAAGTGCCACAACATGGCTGCTTTCACGGCTTTTCCCTTAGGAAGAACCCTAATACCCGGCTGATTTACCTTCCTAGGGTTACTGTTAGGCTTAGGCCTAGGACTTTTAAAACCAGGAAGCCCTGGGCTCCAGGCACACTGCAGCTGCAAAAGGCATCCCAAGGGGAGCGCAAAAGTGACGCAACTTGGCTGCCACCACTGATATTTCCATGAGACCATCCCGAACCATAGGCTGATTTTCCTTCCTAGGGTTAAGGTTTGAGTTACGCCTAGGGTAAGGGTTCTATTAACCAGAAAGCCCTGAGTTCCAAGAACACAGCAGCTGCGAAGGACTAGCCAAGAAGAGCGCAAAAGTACCACAACATGCCTGCCTCCACAGCTTTTTCCTTGGGGACATGCCTAATTCCTGGCTGATTTGCCTTTCTCGTCTTAGGGTTGGGGTTCGGCCTAGGGCTAGGATTTTTAAAAGCAGGAAGCCCTGAGTTCCAGACACACTGGAGCTGTGAAAGGCATCCAAAAGGGAGTGCAAAAGTGCCACAACATGGCTGCTTTCACGGCTTTTTCCTTGGCAAGAAGCCTAACATCAGGCTGATTTACTTTCCCAGGGTTACTGTTAGGCTTAGGCCTAGGGCTAGGATTTTTGAAACTAGGAAGCCCTTAGCTCCAGGCACACTGCAGCTGTTCAAGGCATCCCAAGGGGAGTACAAAAGTGCAACAACATGGCAGCTTTCACAGCTTTTTCCTTGGCACCATCCCTATACCTAGGCTGATTTATCTGCCTAGGGTTAGGGTTAGGGTTCAGCCTAGGGCTTGAATTTTTTTAACCAGGAAGCCCTGAGTTCCAGGCTTACTTCATCTGCCAAAGGCATCCCAAAGGGAGTGCAGAAGTGCCACAACATGGCTGCTTTCACGGCTTTTCCCTTAGGAAGAACCCTAATACCCGGCTGATTTACCTTCCTAGGGTTACTGTTAGGCTTAGGCCTAGGACTTTTAAAACCAGGAAGCCCTGGGCTCCAGGCACACTGCAGCTGCGAAAGGCATCCCAAGGGGAGCGCAAAAGTGACGCAACTTGGCTGCCACCACTGATATTTCCATGAGACCATCCCGAACCATAGGTTGATTTTCCTTCCTAGGGTTAAGGTTTGAGTTACGCCTAGGGTAAGGGTTCTATTAACCAGAAAGCCCTGAGTTCCAAGAACACAGCAGCTGCGAAGGACTAGCCAAGAAGAGCGCAAAAGTACCACAACATGCCTGCCTCCACAGCTTTTTCCTTGGGGACATGCCTAATTCCTGGCTGATTTGCCTTTCTCGTCATAGGGTTGGGGTTCGGCCTAGGGCTAGGATTTTTAAAAGCAGGAAGCCCTGAGTTCCAGGCACACTGGAGCTGTGAAAGGCATCCAAAAGGGAGTGCAAAAGTGCCACAACATGGCTGTTTCACGGCTTTTTCCTTGGCAAGAAGCCTAACACCAGGCTGTTTTACTTTCCCAGGGTTACTGTTAGGCTTAGGCCTAGGGCTAGGATTTTTGAAACTAGGAAGCCCTGGGCTCCAGGCACACTGCAGCTGTTCAAGGCATCCCAAGGGGAGTACAAAAGTGCAACAACATGGCAGCTTTCACAGCTTTTTCCTTGGCACCATCCCTATACCTAGGCTGATTTATCTGCCTAGGGTTAGGGTTAGGCTTCAGCCTAGGGCTTGGATTTCTTTAACCAGGAAGCCCTGAGTTCCAGGCTTACTTCATCTGCCAAAGGCATCCCAAAGGGAGTGCAGAAGTGCCACAACATGGCTGCTTTCACGGCTTTTCCCTTAGGAAGAACCCTAATACCCGGCTGATTTACCTTCCTAGGGTTACTGTTAGGCTTAGGCCTAGGACTTTTAAAACCAGGAAGCCCTGGGCTCCAGGCACACTGCAGCTGCGAAAGGCATCCCAAGGGGAGCGCAAAAGTGACGCAACTTGGCTGCCACCACTGATATTTCCATGAGACCATCCCGAACCATAGGCTGATTTTCCTTCCTAGGGTTAAGGTTTGAGTTACGCCTAGGGTAAGGGTTCTATTAACCAGAAAGCCCTGAGTTCCAAGAACACAGCAGCTGCGAAGGACTAGCCAAGAAGAGCGCAAAAGTACCACAACATGCCTGCCTCCACAGCTTTTTCCTTGGGGACATGCCTAATTCCTGGCTGATTTGCCTTTCTCGTCTTAGGGTTGCGGTTCGGCCTAGGGCTAGGATTTTTAAAAGCAGGAAGCCCTGAGTTCCAGGCACACTGGAGCTGTGAAAGGCATCCAAAAGGGAGTGCAAAAGTGCCACAACATGGCTGCTTTCACGGCTTTTTCCTTGGCAAGAAGCCTAACATCAGGCTGATTTACTTTCCCAGGGTTACTCTTAGGCTTAGGCCTAGGGCTAGGATTTTTGAAACTAGGAAGCCCTTAGCTCCAGGCACACTGCAGCTGTTCAAGGCATCCCAAGGGGAGTACAAAAGTGCAACAACATGGCAGCTTTCACAGCTTTTTCCTTGGCACCATCCCTATACCTAGGCTGATTTATCTGCCTAGGGTTAGGGTTAGGGTTCAGCCTAGGGCTTGAATTTTTTTAACCAGGAAGCCCTGAGTTCCAGGCTTACTTCATCTGCCAAAGGCATCCCAAAGGGAGTGCAGAAGTGCCACAACATGGCTGCTTTCACGGCTTTTCCCTTAGGAAGAACCCTAATACCCGGCTGATTTACCTTCCTAGGGTTACTGTTAGGCTTAGGCCTAGGACTTTTAAAACCAGGAAGCCCTGGGCTCCAGGCACACTGCAGCTGCGAAAGGCATCCCAAGGGGAGCGCAAAAGTGACGCAACTTGGCTGCCACCACTGATATTTCCATGAGACCATCCCGAACCATAGGCTGATTTTCCTTCCTAGGGTTAAGGTTTGAGTTACGCCTAGGGTAAGGGTCTATTAACCAGAAAGCCCTGAGTTCCAAGAACACAGCAGCTGCGAAGGACTAGCCAAGAAGAGCGCAAAAGTACCACAACATGCCTGCCTCCACAGCTTTTTCCTTGGGGACATGCCTAATTCCTGGCTGATTTGCCTTTCTCGTCTTAGGGTTGGGGTTCGGCCTAGGGCTAGGATTTTTAAAATCAGGAATCCCTGAGTTCCAGGCACACTGGAGCTGTGAAAGGCATCCAAAAGGGAGTGCAAAAGTGCCACAACATGGCTGCTTTCACGGCTTTTTACTTGGCAAGAAACCTAACATCAGGCCGATTTACTTTCCCAGGGTTACTGTTAGGCTTAGGCCTAGGGCTAGGATTTTTGAAACTAGGAAGCCCTGGGCTCCAGGCACACTGCAGCTGTTCAAGGCATCCCAAGGGGAGTACAAAAGTGCAACAACATGGCAGCTTTCACAGCTTTTTCCTTGGCACCATCCCTATACCTAGGCTGATTTATCTGCCTAGGGTTAGGGTTAGGGTTCAGCCTAGGGCTTGGATTTCTTTAACCAGGAAGCCCTGAGTTCCAGGCTTACTTCATCTGCCAAAGGCATCCCAAAGGGAGTGCAGAAGTGCCACAACATGGCTGCTTTCACGGCTTTTCCCTTAGGAAGAACCCTAATACCCGGCTGATTTACCTTCCTAGGGTTACTGTTAGGCTTAGGCCTAGGACTTTTAAAACCAGGAAGCCCTTGGCTCCAGGCACACTGCAGCTGCAAAAGGCATCCCAAGGGGAGCGCAAAAGTGACGCAACTTGGCTGCCACCACTGATATTTCCATGAGACCATCCCGAACCATAGGTTGATTTTCCTTCCTAGGGTTAAGGTTTGAGTTACGCCTAGGGTAAGGGTTCTATTAACCAGAAAGCCCTGAGTTCCAAGAACACAGCAGCTGCGAAGGACTAGCCAAGAAGAGCGCAAAAGTACCACAACATGCCTGCCTCCACAGCTTTTTCCTTGGGGACATGCCTAATTCCTGGCTGATTTGCCTTTCTCGTCTTAGGGTTGGGGTTCGGCCTAGGGCTAGGATTTTTAAAAGCAGGAAGCCCTGAGTTCCAGGCACACTGGAGCTGTGAAAGGCATCCAAAAGGGAGTGCAAAAGTGCCACAACATGGCTGCTTTCACGGCTTTTTCCTTGGCAAGAAGCCTAACATCAGGCTGATTTACTTTCCCAGGGTTACTGTTAGGCTTAGGCCTAGGGCTAGGAGTTTTGAAACTAGGAAGCCCTTAGCTCCAGGCACACTGTAGCTGTTCAAGGCATCCCAAGGTGAGTACAAAAGTGCAACAACATGGCAGCTTTCACAGCTTTTTCCTTGGCACCATCCCTATACCTAGGCTGATTTATCTGCCTAGGGTTAGGGTTAGGGTTCAGCCTAGGGCTTGGATTTCTTTAACCAGGAAGCCCTGAGTTCCAGGCTTACTTCATCTGCCAAAGGAATCCAAAAGGGAGTGCAGAAGTGCCACAACATGGCTGCTTTCACGGCTTTTTCCTTGGCAAGAAGCCTAACATCAGGCTGATTTACTTTCCCAGGGTTACTGTTAGGCTTAGGCCTAGGGGTAGGATTTTTGAAATTAGGAAGCCCTTAGCTCCAGGCACACTGCAGCTGTTCAAGGCATCCCAAGGGGAGTACAAAAGTGCAACAGCATGGCAGCTTTCACAGCTTTTTCCTTGGCACCATCCCTATACCTAGGCTGATTTATCTGCCTAGGGTTAGGGTTAGGGTTCAGCCTAGGGCTTGGATTTCTTTAACCAGGAAGCCCTGAATTCCAGGCTTACTTCATCTGCCAAAGGCATCCCAAAGGGAGTGCAGAAGTGCCACAACATGGCTGCTTTCACGGCTTTTTCCTTGGCAAGAAGCCTAACATCAGGCTGATTTACTTTCCCAGGGTTACTGTTAGGCTTAGGCCTAGGGCTAGGATTTTTGAAACTAGGAAGCCCTTAGCTCCAGGCACACTGCAGCTGTTCAAGGCATCCCAAGGGGAGTACAAAAGTGCAACAACATGGCAGCTTTCACAGCTTTTTCCTTGGCACCATCCCTATACCTAGGCTGATTTATCTGCCTAGGGTTAGGGTTAGGGTTCAGCCTAGGGCTTGAATTTTTTTAACCAGTAAGCCCTGAGTTCCAGGCTTACTTCATCTGCCAAAGGCATCCCAAAGGGAGTGCAGAAGTGCCACAACATGGCTGCTTTCACGGCTTTTTCCTTGGCAAGAAGCCTAACATCAGGCTGATTTACTTTCCCAGGGTTACTGTTAGGCTTAGGCCTAGGACTTTTAAAACCAGGAAGCCCTGGGCTCCAGGCACACTGCAGCTGCAAAAGGCATCCCAAGGGGAGCGCAAAAGTGACGCAACTTGGCTGCCACCACTGATATTTCCATGAGACCATCCCGAACCATAGGTTGATTTTCCTTCCTAGGGTTAAGGTTTGAGTTACGCCTAGGGTAAGGGTTCTATTAACCAGAAAGCCCTGAGTTCCAAGAACACAGCAGCTGCGAAGGACTAGCCAAGAAGAGCGCAAAAGTACCACAACATGCCTGCCTCCACAGCTTTTTCCTTGGGGACATGCCTAATTCCTGGCTGATTTGCCTTTCTCGTCATAGGGTTGGGGTTCGGCCTAGGGCTAGGATTTTTAAAAGCAGGAAGCCCTGAGTTCCAGGCACACTGGAGCTGTGAAAGGCATCCAAAAGGGAGTGCAAAAGTGCCACAACATGGCTGTTTCACGGCTTTTTCCTTGTCAAGAAGCCTAACACCAGGCTGACATACTTTCCCAGGGTTACTGTTAGGCTTAGGCCTAGGGCTAGGATTTTTGAAACTAGGAAGCCCTGGGCTCCAGGCACACTGCAGCTGTTCAAGGCATCCCAAGGGGAGTACAAAAGTGCAACAACATGGCAGCTTTCACAGCTTTTTCCTTGGCACCATCCCTATACCTAGGCTGATTTATCTGCCTAGGGTTAGGGTTAGGGTTCAGCCTAGGGCTTGAATTTTTTTAACCAGGAAGCCCTGAGTTCCAGGCTTACTTCATCTGCCAAAGGCATCCCAAAGGGAGTGCAGAAGTGCCACAACATGGCTGCTTTCACGGCTTTTCCCTTAGGAAGAACCCTAATACCCGGCTGATTTACCTTCCTAGGGTTACTGTTAGGCTTAGGCCTAGGACTTTTAAAACCAGGAAGCCCTGGGCTCCAGGCACACTGCAGCTGCGAAAGGCATCCCAAGGGGAGCGCAAAAGTGACGCAACTTGGCTGCCACCACTGATATTTCCATGAGACCATCCCGAACCATAGGTTGATTTTCCTTCCTAGGGTTAAGGTTTGAGTTACGCCTAGGGTAAGGGTTCTATTAACCAGAAAGCCCTGAGTTCCAAGAACACAGCAGCTGCGAAGGACTAGCCAAGAAGAGCGCAAAAGTACCACAACATGCCTGCCTCCACAGCTTTTTCCTTGGGGACATGCCTAATTCCTGGCTGATTTGCCTTTCTCGTCTTAGGGTTGCGGTTCGGCCTAGGGCTAGGAGTTTTAAAAGCAGGAAGCCCTGAGTTCCAGGCACACTGGAGCTGTGAAAGGCATCCAAAAGGGATTGCAAAAGTGCCACAACATGGCTGCTTTCACGGCTTTTTCCTTGGCAAGAAGCCTAACATCAGGCTGTTTTACTTTCCCAGGGTTACTGTTAGGCTTAGGCCTAGGGCTAGGATTTTTGAAACTAGGAAGCCCTTAGCTCCAGGCACACTGCAGCTGTTCAAGGCATCCCAAGGGGAGTACAAAAGTGCAACAACATGGCAGCTTTCACAGCTTTTTCCTTGGCACCATCCCTATACCTAGGCTGATTTATCTGCCTAGGGTTAGGGTTAGGGTTCAGCCTAGGGCTTGAATTTTTTTTACCAGGAAGCCCTGAGTTCCAGGCTTACTTCATCTGCCAAAGGCATCCCAAAGGGAGTGCAGAAGTGCCACAACATGGCTGCTTTCACGGCTTTTCCCTTAGGAAGAACCCTAATACCCGGCTGATTTACCTTCCTAGGGTTACTGTTAGGCTTAGGCCTAGGACTTTTAAAACCAGGAAGCCCTGGGCTCCAGGCACACTGCAGCTGCAAAAGGCATCCCAAGGGGAGCGCAAAAGTGACGCAACTTGGCTGCCACCACTGATATTTCCATGAGACCATCCCGAACCATAGGCTGATTTTCCTTCCTAGGGTTAAGGTTTGAGTTACGCCTAGGGTAAGGGTCTATTAACCAGAAAGCCCTGAGTTCCAAGAACACAGCAGCTGCGAAGGACTAGCCAAGAAGAGCGCAAAAGTACCACAACATGCCTGCCTCCACAGCTTTTTCCTTGGGGACATGCCTAATTCCTGGCTGATTTGCCTTTCTCGTCTTAGGGTTGGGGTTCGGCCTAGGGCTAGGATTTTTAAAAGCAGGAAGCCCTGAGTTCCAGGCACACTGGAGCTGTGAAAGGCATCCAAAAGGGAGTGCAAAAGTGCCACAACATGGCTGCTTTCACGGCTTTTTCCTTGGCAAGAAACCTAACATCAGGCTGATTTACTTTCCCAGGGTTACTGTTAGGCTTAGGCCTAGGGCTAGGATTTTTGAAACTAGGAAGCCCTTAGCTCCAGGCACACTGCAGCTGTTCAAGGCATCCCAAGGGGAGTACAAAAGTGCAACAACATGGCAGCTTTCACAGCTTTTTCCTTGGCACCATCCCTATACCTAGGCTGATTTATCTGCCTAGGGTTAGGGTTAGGGTTCAGCCTAGGGCTTGAATTTTTTTACCAGGAAGCCCTGAGTTCCAGGCTTACTTCATCTGCCAAAGGCATCCCAAAGGGAGTGCAGAAGTGCCACAACATGGCTGCTTTCACGGCTTTTCCCTTAGGAAGAACCCTAATACCCGGCTGATTTACCTTCCTAGGGTTACTGTTAGGCTTAGGCCTAGGACTTTTAAAACCAGGAAGCCCTGGGCTCCAGGCACACTGCAGCTGCGAAAGGCATCCCAAGGGGAGCGCAAAAGTGACGCAACTTGGCTGCCACCACTGATATTTCCATGAGACCATCCCGAACCATAGGCTGATTTTCCTTCCTAGGGTTAAGGTTTGAGTTACGCCTAGGGTAAGGGTTCTATTAACCAGAAAGCCCTGAGTTCCAAGAACACAGCAGCTGCGAAGGACTAGCCAAGAAGAGCGCAAAAGTACCACAACATGCCTGCCTCCACAGCTTTTTCCTTGGGGACATGCCTAATTCCTGGCTGATTTGCCTTTCTCGTCTTAGGGTTGGGGTTCGGCCTAGGGCTAGGATTTTTAAAAGCAGGAAGCCCTGAGTTCCAGGCACACTGGAGCTGTGAAAGGCATCCAAAAGGGAGTGCAAAAGTGCCACAACATGGCTGCTTTCACGGCTTTTTCCTTGGCAAGAAGCCTAACATCAGGCTGATTTACTTTCCCAGGGTTACTGTTAGGCTTAGGCCTAGGGCTAGGATTTTTGAAACTAGGAAGCCCTTAGCTCCAGGCACACTGCAGCTGTTCAAGGCATCCCAAGGGGAGTACAAAAGTGCAACAACATGGCAGCTTTCACAGCTTTTTCCTTGGCACCATCCCTATACCTAGGCTGATTTATCTGCCTAGGGTTAGGGTTAGGGTTCAGCCTAGGTCTTGAATTTTTTTTACCAGGAAGCCCTGAGTTCCAGGCTTACTTCATCTGCCAAAGGCATCGCAAAGGGAGTGCAGAAGTGCCACAACATGGCTGCTTTCACGGCTTTTCCCTTAGGAAGAACCCTAATACCCGGCTGATTTACCTTCCTAGGGTTACTGTTAGGCTTAGGCCTAGGACTTTTAAAACCAGGAAGCCCTGGGCTCCAGGCACACTGCAGCTGCAAAAGGCATCCCAAGGGGAGCGCAAAAGTGACGCAACTTGGCTGCCACCACTGATATTTCCATGAGACCATCCCGAACCATAGGCTGATTTTCCTTCCTAGGGTTAAGGTTTGAGTTACGCCTAGGGTAAGGGTCTATTAACCAGAAAGCCCTGAGTTCCAAGAACACAGCAGCTGCGAAGGACTAGCCAAGAAGAGCGCAAAAGTACCACAACATGCCTGCCTCCACAGCTTTTTCCTTGGGGACATGCCTAATTCCTGGCTGATTTGCCTTTCTCGTCTTAGGGTTGGGGTTCGGCCTAGGGCTAGGATTTTTAAAAGCAGGAAGCCCTGAGTTCCAGACACACTGGAGCTGTGAAAGGCATCCAAAAGGGAGTGCAAAAGTGCCACAACATGGCTGCTTTCACGGCTTTTTCCTTGGCAAGAAGCCTAACACCAGGCTGACATACTTTCCCAGGGTTACTGTTAGGCTTAGGCCTAGGGCTAGGATTTTTGAAACTAGGAAGCCCTGGGCTCCAGGCACACTGCAGCTGTTCAAGGCATCCCAAGGGGAGTACAAAAGTGCAACAACATGGCAGCTTTCACAGCTTTTTCCTTGGCACCATCCCTATACCTAGGCTGATTTATCTGCCTAGGGTTAGGGTTAGGGTTCAGCCTAGGGCTTGGATTTCTTTAACCAGGAAGCCCTGAGTTCCAGGCTTACTTCATCTGCCAAAGGCATCCCAAAGGGAGTGCAGAAGTGCCACAACATGGCTGCTTTCACGGCTTTTTCCTTGGCAAGAAGCCTAACATCAGGCTGATTTACTTTCCCAGGGTTACTGTTAGGCTTAGGCCTAGGGCTAGGATTTTTGAAACTAGGAAGCCCTTAGCTCCAGGCACACTGCAGCTGTTCAAGGCATCCCAAGGGGAGTACAAAAGTGCAACAACATGGCAGCTTTCACAGCTTTTTCCTTGGCACCATCCCTATACCTAGGCTGATTTATCTGCCTAGGGTTAGGGTTAGGGTTCAGCCTAGGGCTTGAATTTTTTTAACCAGGAAGCCCTGAGTTCCAGGCTTACTTCATCTGCCAAAGGCATCCCAAAGGGAGTGCAGAAGTGCCACAACATGGCTGCTTTCACGGCTTTTCCCTTAGGAAGAACCCTAATACCCGGCTGATTTACCTTCCTAGGGTTACTGTTAGGCTTAGGCCTAGGACTTTTAAAACCAGGAAGCCCTGGGCTCCAGGCACACTGCAGCTGCAAAAGGCATCCCAAGGGGAGCGCAAAAGTGACGCAACTTGGCTGCCACCACTGATATTTCCATGAGACCATCCCGAACCATAGGCTGATTTTCCTTCCTAGGGTTAAGGTTTGAGTTACGCCTAGGGTAAGGGTTCTATTAACCAGAAAGCCCTGAGTTCCAAGAACACAGCAGCTGCGAAGGACTAGCCAAGAAGAGCGCAAAAGTACCACAACATGCCTGCCTCCACAGCTTTTTCCTTGGGGACATGCCTAATTCCTGGCTGATTTGCCTTTCTCGTCTTAGGGTTGCGGTTCGGCCTAGGGCTAGGATTTTTAAAAGCAGGAAGCCCTGAGTTCCAGGCACACTGGAGCTGTGAAAGGCATCCAAAAGGGAGTGCAAAAGTGCCACAACATGGCTGCTTTCACGGCTTTTTCCTTGGCAAGAAGCCTAACATCAGGCTGTTTTACTTTCCCAGGGTTACTGTTAGGCTTAGGCCTAGGGCTAGGATTTTTGAAACTAGGAGGCCCTTAGCTCCAGGCACACTGCAGCTGTTCAAGGCATCCCAAGGGGAGTACAAAAGTGCAACAACATGGCAGCTTTCACAGCTTTTTCCTTGGCACCATCCCTATACCTAGGCTGATTTATCTGCCTAGGGTTAGGGTTAGGGTTCAGCCTAGGGCTTGAATTTTTTTAACCAGGAAGCCCTGAGTTCCAGGCTTACTTCATCTGCCAAAGGCATCCCAAAGGGAGTGCAGAAGTGCCACAACATGGCTGCTTTCACGGCTTTTCCCTTAGGAAGAACCCTAATACCCGGCTGATTTACCTTCCTAGGGGTACTGTTAGGCTTAGGCCTAGGACTTTTAAAACCAGGAAGCCCTGGGCTCCAGGCACACTGCAGCTGCAAAAGGCATCCCAAGGGGAGCGCAAAAGTGACGCAACTTGGCTGCCACCACTGATATTTCCATGAGACCATCCCGAACCATAGGCTGATTTTCCTTCCTAGGGTTAAGGTTTGAGTTACGCCTAGGGTAAGGGTTCTATTAACCAGAAAGCCCTGAGTTCCAAGAACACAGCAGCTGCGAAGGACTAGCCAAGAAGAGCGCAAAAGTACCACAACATGCCTGCCTCCACAGCTTTTTCCTTGGGGACATGCCTAATTCCTGGCTGATTTGCCTTTCTCGTCTTAGGGTTGGGGTTCGGCCTAGGGCTAGGATTTTTAAAAGCAGGAAGCCCTGAGTTCCAGGCACACTGGAGCTGTGAAAGGCATCCAAAAGGGAGTGCAAAAGTGCCACAACATGGCTGCTTTCACGGCTTTTTCCTTGGCAAGAAGCCTAACATCAGGCTGATTTACTTTCCCAGGGTTACTGTTAGGCTTAGGCCTAGGGCTAGGATTTTTGAAACTAGGAGGCCCTTAGCTCCAGGCACACTGCAGCTGTTCAAGGCATCCCAAGGGGAGTACAAAAGTGCAACAACATGGCAGCTTTCACAGCTTTTTCCTTGGCACCATCCCTATACCTAGGCTGATTTATCTGCCTAGGGTTAGGGTTAGGGTTCAGCCTAGGGCTTGAATTTTTTTAACCAGGAAGCCCTGAGTTCCAGGCTTACTTCATCTGCCAAAGGCATCCCAAAGGGAGTGCAGAAGTGCCACAACATGGCTGCTTTCACGGCTTTTCCCTTAGGAAGAACCCTAATACCCGGCTGATTTACCTTCCTAGGGTTACTGTTAGGCTTAGGCCTAGGACTTTTAAAACCAGGAAGCCCTGGGCTCCAGGCACACTGCAGCTGCAAAAGGCATCCCAAGGGGAGCGCAAAAGTGACGCAACTTGGCTGCCACCACTGATATTTCCATGAGACCATCCCGAACCATAGGCTGATTTTCCTTCCTAGGGTTAAGGTTTGAGTTACGCCTAGGGTAAGGGTCTATTAACCAGAAAGCCCTGAGTTCCAAGAACATAGCAGCTGCGAAGGACTAGCCAAGAAGAGCGCAAAAGTACCACAACATGCCTGCCTCCACAGCTTTTTCCTTGGGGACATGCCTAATTCCTGGCTGATTTGCCTTTCTCGTCTTAGGGTTGGGGTTCGGCCTAGGGCTAGGATTTTTAAAAGCAGGAAGCCCTGAGTTCCAGGCACACTGGAGCTGTGAAAGGCATCCAAAAGGGAGTGCAAAAGTGCCACAACATGGCTGCTTTCACGGCTTTTTCCTTGGCAAGAAGCCTAACATCAGGCTGATTTACTTTCCCAGGGTTACTGTTAGGCTTAGGCCTAGGGCTAGGATTTTTGAAACTAGGAAGCCCTTAGCTCCAGGCACACTGCAGCTGTTCAAGGCATCCCAAGGGGAGTACAAAAGTGCAACAACATGGCAGCTTTCACAGCTTTTTCCTTGGCACCATCCCTATACCTAGGCTGATTTATCTGCCTAGGGTTAGGGTTAGGCTTCAGCCTAGGGCTTGGATTTCTTTAACCAGGAAGCCCTGAGTTCCAGGCTTACTTCATCTGCCAAAGGCATCCCAAAGGGAGTGCAGAAGTGCCACAACATGGCTGCTTTCACGGCTTTTTCCTTGGCAAGAAGCCTAACATCAGGCTGATTTACTTTCCCAGGGTTACTGTTAGGCTTAGGCCTAGGGCTAGGATTTTTGAAACTAGGAAGCCCTTAGCTCCAGGCACACTGCAGCTGTTCAAGGCATCCCAAGGGGAGTACAAAAGTGCAACAACATGGCAGCTTTCACAGCTTTTTCCTTGGCACCATCCCTATACCTAGGCTGATTTATCTGCCTAGGGTTAGGGTTAGGGTTCAGCCTAGGGCTTGAATTTTTTTAACCAGGAAGCCCTGAGTTCCAGGCTTACTTCATCTGCCAAAGGCATCCCAAAGGGAGTGCAGAAGTGCCACAACATGGCTGCTTTCACGGCTTTTCCCTTAGGAAGAACCCTAATACCCGGCTGATTTACCTTCCTAGGGTTACTGTTAGGCTTAGGCCTAGGACTTTTAAAACCAGGAAGCCCTGGGCTCCAGGCACACTGCAGCTGCAAAAGGCATCCCAAGGGGAGCGCAAAAGTGACGCAACTTGGCTGCCACCACTGATATTTCCATGAGACCATCCCGAACCATAGGCTGATTTTCCTTCCTAGGGTTAAGGTTTGAGTTACGCCTAGGGTAAGGGTTCTATTAACCAGAAAGCCCTGAGTTCCAAGAACACAGCAGCTGCGAAGGACTAGCCAAGAAGAGCGCAAAAGTACCACAACATGCCTGCCTCCACAGCTTTTTCCTTGGGGACATGCCTAATTCCTGGCTGATTTGCCTTTCTCGTCTTAGGGTTGCGGTTCGGCCTAGGGCTAGGATTTTTAAAAGCAGGAAGCCCTGAGTTCCAGGCACACTGGAGCTGTGAAAGGCATCCAAAAGGGAGTGCAAAAGTGCCACAACATGGCTGCTTTCACGGCTTTTTCCTTGGCAAGACGCCTAACATCAGGCTGACTTACCTTCCCACGGTTAGTTTTAGGCTTAGGCCTAGGGCTAGGATTTTTAAAACTAGGAAGCCCTGGGCTCCAGGCACACTGCAGCTGTTCAAGGCATCCCAAGGGGAGTACAAAAGTGCAACAACATGGCAGCTTTCACAGCTTTTTCCTTGGCACCATCCCTATACCTAGGCTGATTTATCTGCCTAGGGTTAGGGTTAGGGTTCAGCCTAGGGCTTGGATTTCTTTAACCAGGAAGCCCTGAGTTCCAGGCTTACTTCATCTGCCAAAGGCATCCCAAAGGGAGTGCAGAAGTGCCACAACATGGCTGCTTTCACGGCTTTTCCCTTAGGAAGAACCCTAATACCCGGCTGATTTACCTTCCTAGGGTTACTGTTAGGCTTAGGCCTAGGACTTTTAAAACCAGGAAGCCCTGGGCTCCAGGCACACTGCAGCTGCAAAAGGCATCCCAAGGGGAGCGCAAAAGTGACGCAACTTGGCTGCCACCACTGATATTTCCATGAGACCATCCCGAACCATAGGCTGATTTTCCTTCCTAGGGTTAAGGTTTGAGTTACGCCTAGGGTAAGGGTTCTATTAACCAGAAAGCCCTGAGTTCCAAGAACACAGCAGCTGCGAAGGACTAGCCAAGAAGAGCGCAAAAGTACCACAACATGCCTGCCTCCACAGCTTTTTCCTTGGGGACATGCCTAATTCCTGGCTGATTTGCCTTTCTCGTCTTAGGGTTGGGGTTCGGCCTAGGGCTAGGATTTTTAAAAGCAGGAAGCCCTGAGTTCCAGGCACACTGGAGCTGTGAAAGGCATCCAAAAGGGAGTGCAAAAGTGCCACAACATGGCTGCTTTCACGGCTTTTTCCTTGGCAAGAAGCCTAACATCAGGCTGATTTACTTTCCCAGGGTTACTGTTAGGCTTAGGCCTAGGGCTAGGATTTTTGAAACTAGGAAGCCCTTAGCTCCAGGCACACTGCAGCTGTTCAAGGCATCCCAAGGGGAGTACAAAAGTGCAACAACATGGCAGCTTTCACAGCTTTTTCCTTGGCACCATCACTATACCTAGGCTGATTTATCTGCCTAGGGTTAGGGTTAGGGTTCAGCCTAGGGCTTGGATTTCTTTAACCAGGAAGCCCTGAGTTCCAGGCTTACTTCATCTGCCAAAGGCATCCCAAAGGGAGTGCAGAAGTGCCACAACATGGCTGCTTTCACGGCTTTTTCCTTGGCAAGAAGCCTAACATCAGGCTGATTTACTTTCCCAGGGTTACTGTTAGGCTTAGGCCTAGGGCTAGGATTTTTGAAACTAGGAAGCCCTTAGCTCCAGGCACACTGCAGCTGTTCAAGGCATCCCAAGGGGAGTACAAAAGTGCAACAACATGGCAGCTTTCACAGCTTTTTCCTTGGCACCATCCCTATACCTAGGCTGATTTATCTGCCTAGGGTTAGGGTTAGGGTTCAGCCTAGGGCTTGAATTTTTTTAACCAGGAAGCCCTGAGTTCCAGGCTTACTTCATCTGCCAAAGGCATCCCAAAGGGAGTGCAGAAGTGCCACAACATGGCTGCTTTCACGGCTTTTCCCTTAGGAAGAACCCTAATACCCGGCTGATTTACCTTCCTAGGGTTACTGTTAGGCTTAGGCCTAGGACTTTTAAAACCAGGAAGCCCTGGGCTCCAGGCACACTGCAGCTGCGAAAGGCATCCCAAGGGGAGCGCAAAAGTGACGCAACTTGGCTGCCACCACTGATATTTCCATGAGACCATCCCGAACCATAGGCTGATTTTCCTTCCTAGGGTTAAGGTTTGAGTTACGCCTAGGGTAAGGGTTCTATTAACCAGAAAGCCCTGAGTTCCAAGAACACAGCAGCTGCGAAGGACTAGCCAAGAAGAGCGCAAAAGTACCACAACATGCCTGCCTCCACAGCTTTTTCCTTGGGGACATGCCTAATTCCTGGCTGATTTGCCTTTCTCGTCTTAGGGTTGGGGTTCGGCCTAGGGTTAGGATTTTTAAAAGCAGGAAGCCCTGAGTTCCAGGCACACTGGAGCTGTGAAAGGCATCCAAAAGGGAGTGCAAAAGTGCCAAAACATGGCTGTTTCACGGCTTTTTCCTTGGCAAGACGCCTAACACCAGGCTGAGTTACCTTCCCAGGGTTACTATTAGGCTTAGGCCTAGGGCTAGGATTTTTAAAACTAGGAAGCCCTTAGCTCCAGGCACACTGCAGCTGTTCAAGGCATCCCAAGGGGAGTACAAAAGTGCAACAACATGGCAGCTTTCACAGCTTTTTCCTTGGCACCATCCCTATACCTAGGCTGATTTATCTGCCTAGGGTTAGGGTTAGGGTTCAGCCTAGGGCTTGAATTTCTTTAACCAGGAAGCCCTGAGTTCCAGGCTTACTTCATCTGCCAAAGGCATCCCAAAGGGAGTGCAGAAGTGCCACAACATGGCTGCTTTCACGGCTTTTCCCTTAGGAAGAACCCTAATACCCGGCTGATTTACCTTCCTAGGGTTACTGTTAGGCTTAGGCCTAGGACTTTTAAAACCAGGAAGCCCTGGGCTCCAGGCACACTGCAGCTGCAAAAGGCATCCCAAGGGGAGCGCAAAAGTGACGCAACTTGGCTGCCACCACTGATATTTCCATGAGACCATCCCGAACCATAGGCTGATTTTCCTTCCTAGGGTTAAGGTTTGAGTTACGCCTAGGGTAAGGGCTCTATTAACCAGAAAGCCCCTGAGTTCCAAGAACACAGCAGCTGCGAAGGACTAGCCAAGAAGAGCGCAAAAGTACCACAACATGCCTGCCTCCACAGCTTTTTCCTTGGGGACATGCCTAATTCCTGGCTGATTTGCCTTTCTCGTCTTAGGGTTGGGGTTCGGCCTAGGGCTAGGATTTTTAAAAGCAGGAAGCCCTGAGTTCCAGGCACACTGGAGCTGTGAAAGGCATCCAAAAGGGAGTGCAAAAGTGCCACAACATGGCTGCTTTCACGGCTTTTTCCTTGGCAAGAAGCCTAACACCAGGCTGACATACTTTCCCAGGGTTACTGTTAGGCTTAGGCCTAGGGCTAGGATTTTTGAAACTAGGAAGCCCTGGGCTCCAGGCACACTGCAGCTGTTCAAGGCATCCCAAGGGGAGTACAAAAGTGCAACAACATGGCAGCTTTCACAGCTTTTTCCTTGGCACCATCCCTATACCTAGGCTGATTTATCTGCCTAGGGTTAGGGTTAGGGTTCAGCCTAGGGCTTGAATTTTTTTAACCAGGAAGCCCTGAGTTCCAGGCTTACTTCATCTGCCAAAGGCATCCCAAAGGGAGTGCAGAAGTGCCACAACATGGCTGCTTTCACGGCTTTTCCCTTAGGAAGAACCCTAATACCCGGCTGATTTACCTTCCTAGGGTTACTGTTAGGCTTAGGCCTAGGACTTTTAAAACCAGGAAGCCCTGGGCTCCAGGCACACTGCAGCTGCAAAAGGCATCCCAAGGGGAGCGCAAAAGTGACGCAACTTGGCTGCCACCACTGATATTTCCATGAGACCATCCCGAACCATAGGCTGATTTTCCTTCCTAGGGTTAAGGTTTGAGTTACGCCTAGGGTAAGGGTTCTATTAACCAGAAAGCCCTGAGTTCCAAGAACACAGCAGCTGCGAAGGACTAGCCAAGAAGAGCGCAAAAGTACCACAACATGCCTGCCTCCACAGCTTTTTCCTTGGGGACATGCCTAATTCCTGGCTGATTTGCCTTTCTCGTCTTAGGGTTGCGGTTCGGCCTAGGGCTAGGATTTTAAAAGCAGGAAGCCCTGAGTTCCAGGCACACTGGAGCTGTGAAAGGCATCCAAAAGGGAGTGCAAAAGTGCCACAACATGGCTGTTTCACGGCTTTTTCCTTGGCAAGAAGCCTAACATCAGGCTGATTTACTTTCCCAGGGTTATTGTTAGGCTTAGGCCTAGGGCTAGGAGTTTTGAAACTAGGAAGCCGTTAGCTCCAGGCACACTGCAGCTGTTCAAGGCATCCCAAGGGGAGTACAAAAGTGCAGCAACATGGCAGCTTTCACAGCTTTTTCCTTGGCACCATCCCTATACCTAGGCTGATTTATCTGCCTAGGGTTAGGGTTAGGGTTCAGCCTAGGGCTTGGATTTCTTTAACCAGGAAGCCCTGAGTTCCAGGCTTACTTCATCTGCCAAAGGCATCCCAAAGGGAGTGCAGAAGTGCCACAACATGGCTGCTTTCACGGCTTTTTCCTTGGCAAGAAGCCTAACATCAGGCTGATTTACTTTCCCAGGGTTACTGTTAGGCTTAGGCCTAGGGCTAGGATTTTTGAAACTAGGAAGCCCTTAGCTCCAGGCACACTGCAGCTGTTCAAGGCATCCCAAGGGGAGTACAAAAGTGCAACAACATGGCAGCTTTCACAGCTTTTTCCTTGGCACCATCCCTATACCTAGGCTGATTTATCTGCCTAGGGTTAGGGTTAGGGTTCAGCCTAGGGCTTGGATTTCTTTAACCAGGAAGCCTGAGTTCCAGGCTTACTTCATCTGCCAAAGGCATCCAAAAGGGAGTGCAAAAGTGCCACAACATGGCTGCTTTCACGGCTTTTTCCTTGGCAAGAAGCCTAACACCAGGCTGACATACTTTCCCAGGGTTACTGTTAGGCTTAGGCCTAGGGCTAGGATTTTTGAAACTAGGAAGCCCTGGGCTCCAGGCACACTGCAGCTGTTCAAGGCATCCCAAGGGGAGTACAAAAGTGCAACAACATGGCAGCTTTCACAGCTTTTTCCTTGGCACCATCCCTATACCTAGGCTGATTTATCTGCCTAGGGTTAGGGTTAGGGTTCAGCCTAGGGCTTGGATTTCTTTAACCAGGAAGCCCTGAGTTCCAGGCTTACTTCATCTGCCAAAGGCATCCCAAAGGGAGTGCAGAAGTGCCACAACATGGCTGCTTTCACGGCTTTTCCCTAGGAAGAACCCTAATACCCGGCTGATTTACCTTCCTAGGGTTACTGTTAGGCTTAGGCCTAGGACTTTTAAAACCAGGAAGCCCTGGGCTCCAGGCACACTGCAGCTGCAAAAGGCATCCCAAGGGGAGCGCAAAAGTGACGCAACTTGGCTGCCACCACTGATATTTCCATGAGACCATCCCGAACCATAGGCTGATTTTCCTTCCTAGGGTTAAGGTTTGAGTTACGCCTAGGGTAAGGGTTCTATTAACCAGAAAGCCCTGAGTTCCAAGAACACAGCAGCTGCGAAGGACTAGCCAAGAAGAGCGCAAAAGTACCACAACATGCCTGCCTCCACAGCTTTTTCCTTGGGGACATGCCTAATTCCTGGCTGATTTGCCTTTCTCGTCTTAGGGTTGCGGTTCGGCCTAGGCTAGGATTTTTAAAAGCAGGAAGCCCTGAGTTCCAGGCACACTGGAGCTGTGAAAGGCATCCAAAAGGGAGTGCAAAAGTGCCACAACATGGCTGCTTTCACGGCTTTTTCCTTGGCAAGAAGCCTAACATCAGGCTGTTTTACTTTCCCAGGGTTACTGTTAGGCTTAGGCCTAGGGCTAGGATTTTTGAAACTAGGAGGCCCTTAGCTCCAGGCACACTGCAGCTGTTCAAGGCATCCCAAGGGGAGTACAAAAGTGCAACAACATGGCAGCTTTCACAGCTTTTTCCTTGGCACCATCCCTATACCTAGGCTGATTTATCTGCCTAGGGTTAGGGTTAGGGTTCAGCCTAGGGCTTGAATTTTTTTTACCAGGAAGCCCTGAGTTCCAGGCTTACTTCATCTGCCAAAGGCATCCAAAAGGGAGTGCAGAAGTGCCACAACATGGCTGCTTTCACGGCTTTTCCCTTAGGAAGAACCCTAATACCCGGCTGATTTACCTTCCTAGGGTTACTGTTAGGCTTAGGCCTAGGACTTTTAAAACCAGGAAGCCCTGGGCTCCAGGCACACTGCAGCTGCAAAAGGCATCCCAAGGGGAGCGCAAAAGTGACGCAACTTGGCTGCCACCACTGATATTTCCATGAGACCATCCCGAACCATAGGCTGATTTTCCTTCCTAGGGTTAAGGTTTGAGTTACGCCTAGGGTAAGGGTTCTATTAACCAGAAAGCCCTGAGTTCCAAGAACACAGCAGCTGCGAAGGACTAGCCAAGAAGAGCGCAAAAGTACCACAACATGCCTGCCTCCACAGCTTTTTCCTTGGGGACATGCTAATTCCTGGCTGATTTGCCTTTCTCGTCTTAGGGTTGCGGTTCGGCCTAGGGCTAGGATTTTTAAAAGCAGGAAGCCCTGAGTTCCAGGCACACTGGAGCTGTGAAAGGCATCCAAAAGGGAGTGCAAAAGTGCCACAACATGGCTGCTTTCACGGCTTTTTCCTTGGCAAGAATCCTAACATCAGGCTGATTTACTTTCCCAGGGTTACTGTTAGGCTTAGGCCTAGGGCTAGGATTTTTGAAACTAGGAGGCCCTTAGCTCCAGGCACACTGCAGCTGTTCAAGGCATCCCAAGGGGAGTACAAAAGTGCAACAACATGGCAGCTTTCACAGCTTTTTCCTTGGCACCATCCCTATACCTAGGCTGATTTATCTGCCTAGGGTTAGGGTTAGGGTTCAGCCTAGGGCTTGAATTTTTTTTACCAGGAAGCCCTGAGTTCCAGGCTTACTTCATCTGCCAAAGGCATCCCAAAGGGAGTGCAGAAGTGCCACAACATGGCTGCTTTCACGGCTTTTCCCTTAGGAAGAACCCTAATACCCGGCTGATTTACCTTCCTAGGGTTACTGTTAGGCTTAGGCCTAGGACTTTTAAAACCAGGAAGCCCTGGGCTCCAGGCACACTGCAGCTGCAAAAGGCATCCCAAGGGAGCGCAAAAGTGACGCAACTTGGCTGCCACCACTGATATTTCCATGAGACCATCCCGAACCATAGGCTGATTTTCCTTCCTAGGGTTAAGGTTTGAGTTACGCCTAGGGTAAGGGTTCTATTAACCAGAAAGCCCTGAGTTCCAAGAACACAGCAGCTGCGAAGGACTAGCCAAGAAGAGCGCAAAAGTACCACAACATGCCTGCCTCCACAGCTTTTTCCTTGGGGACATGCCTAATTCCTGGCTGATTTGCCTTTCTCGTCTTAGGGTTGGGGTTCGGCCTAGGGCTAGGATTTTTAAAATCAGGAAGCCCTGAGTTCCAGGCACACTGGAGCTGTGAAAGGCATCCAAAAGGGAGTGCAAAAGTGCCACAACATGGCTGCTTTCATGGCTTTTTCCTTGGCAAGAAGCCTAACACCAGGCTGACATTCTTTCCCAGGGTTACTGTTAGGCTTAGGCCTAGGGCTAGGATTTTTGAAACTAGGAAGCCCTGGGCTCCAGGCACACTGCAGCTGTTCAAGGCATCCCAAGGGGAGTACAAAAGTGCAACAACATGGCAGCTTTCACAGCTTTTTCCTTGGCACCATCCCTATACCTAGGCTGATTTATCTGCCTAGGGTTAGGGTTAGGGTTCAGCCTAGGGCTTGAATTTTTTTACCAGGAAGCCCTGAGTTCCAGGCTTACTTCATCTGCCAAAGGCATCCCAAAGGGAGTGCAGAAGTGCCACAACATGGCTGCTTTCACGGCTTTTCCCTTAGGAAGAACCCTAATACCCGGCTGATTTACCTTCCTAGGGTTACTGTTAGGCTTAGGCCTAGGACTTTTAAAACCAGGAAGCCCTGGGCTCCAGGCACACTGCAGCTGCAAAAGGCATCCCAAGGGGAGCGCAAAAGTGACGCAACTTGGCTGCCACCACTGATATTTCCATGAGACCATCCCGAACCATAGGCTGATTTTCCTTCCTAGGGTTAAGGTTTGAGTTACGCCTAGGGTAAGGGTTCTGGGTTCTATTAACCAGAAAGCCCTGAGTTCCAAGAACACAGCAGCTGCGAAGGACTAGCCAAGAAGAGCGCAAAAGTACCACAACATGCCTGCCTCCACAGCTTTTTCCTTGGGGACATGCCTAATTCCTGCTGATTTGCCTTTCTCGTCTTAGGGTTGGGGTTCGCCTAGGGCTAGGATTTTTAAAAGCAGGAAGCCCTGAGTTCCAGGCACACTGGAGCTGTGAAAGGCATCCAAAAGGGAGTGCAAAAGTGCCACAACATGGCTGCTTTCACGGCTTTTTCCTTGGCAAGAAGCCTAACACCAGGCTGACATACTTTCCCAGGGTTACTGTTAGGCTTAGGCCTAGGGCTAGGATTTTTGAAACTAGGAAGCCCTTAGCTCCAGGCACACTGCAGCTGTTCAAGGCATCCCAAGGGGAGTACAAAAGTGCAACAACATGGCAGCTTCAGAGCTTTTTCCTTGGCACCATCCCTATACCTAGGCTGATTTATCTGCCTAGGGTTAGGGTTAGGGTTCAGCCTAGGGGCTTGGATTTCTTTAACCAGGAAGCCCTGAGTTCCAGGCTTACTTCATCTGCCAAAGGCATCCCAAAGGGAGTGCAGAAGTGCCACAACATGGCTGCTTTCACGGCTTTTTCCTTGGCAAGAAACCTAACATCAGGCTGATTTACTTTCCCAGGGTTACTGTTAGCTTAGGCCTAGGGCTAGGATTTTTGAAACTAGGAAGCCCTTAGCTCCAGGCACACTGCAGCTGTTCAAGGCATCCCAAGGGGAGTACAAAAG